>NC_043703.1:81777837-81845925 GCF_006229205.1 Suricata suricatta | reverse complement strand
CGCCCTCCCAACACCCAGCCCCTCCGCCCCCCCTCCCCGCAGGCGCAACTGCGCCTCCGCCTCCAGTTTTCGAAGAATGTGTCTGCGAGCTGGGGGCGGGGCGGGCGCGGCGCATGCGCGTGCCGGCGTGTTTTTCCCCCCACCCGAAGTGCAGCTGACGCTGGGTACAGAAGAGGTGCGTCCCCGACCCGAGGGTGGGACCGCGGTAGCCAGTTTCCGACCCCGGCCCAGCGGGTGGCGCGCTGTTAGCATTCTTATGTGGCGATCAGAAGGAATATTTATGCTAAATTTGGCCATGTCTTTGAAGTTCTTTGGACGCCTCTTTCAGAAAGTTGACTAATTCTGTGGACTGTTGTGTTGACTTCGTTACAAGCAGCAGCGAAAATTATTAATCCTCTAAACACCGCTCAAGTCAAAATCCGATGGGTTTTTTCTCTGCTATGATCGTATGGGGTGTCTTTCTTCTTAGAATAGTTTGTTATTATTATGAAAACGTAATGCTGGTGATACAGAATTAGGGCAAACCTGAAAAAGGAAGGGATGAAGCCGCGCTTTGTCTCTGCCCAGAGAAAAACGTATCATCAATGTGTTTCATTCCAAGCTTTGTGTCGAGTGTATATATTGTAGTTATGGAAGTGAATTGCAGTGGTGTACCGATTGCGCGCGTGGTGGCTGAAAGTATTTATTCCATAGGCAATTATTGAATGCCTGCTGCAAACAAGGAGATGTGTCAGAGGATACAAGAACACCAGAAGCTCGCCATCAGAGCCACAGAAAGCTGGTCCCAGTAGAGGAGAAAAGATGGTACACATGTACCTGTGATGCCACATCAAGAGAGACCCCAGAAATGGTGGGGTACTGGCTAAAAGTGCCGATCAGCCACAGAGAGAAGTCAGACTAGAGCCAACAGTGCCCCTAGGGTGCCAGATCATTTTGCCAAAATCAAATACTTTGTGTTAGCTTTATTAGAAACCTCCAAGAAAAATAAACAAGTAGCAATAAATCAAAGCAGTGATATGTTACAGCCCAAATGTTGTGATTGTATGATTCTAAATACAATCTTCCCCCAACCCTGGTCTCCCCAGTAACTTGCTGAGAATCACCCAATGGAAGAAAACATGCTGAGTGGTTTTGCCCCAGGAAGAACCACCATCCTATCATGCCGCCTACAAATGGAGCAGCCTACTTTCAAGAAGCCCCATCCCAGTCTCTGAAGTATTAAAGGAGGTTGCCAAGTGACATTTCCTTCACTACCTTTGGAGGCAGAGACAGTCCTGCTGTGGGAGCCAGAAGCCTAGGTTCCCACAGGGGCAGGACTTCCAGAGCCCACCTGTGAGCCTGGAACAAGTCACATTTTATCTGTGAGTCTTAGTTTACCTCTCATTAACATTTTGGGTTTGGGTTAGTCCTTTAATTGTTGCACAAAAGTGCCTAGAGCAGGTAGGGCTTTGGGCTCCTCTGATTCTATGATTCTGTGATTTTTAGATTAAAGGTGAGGAGCAGACATGTGAGAAAAGATTTTGTTGACACTTGCCCTACTGGGAAAACCAGATTGAAGCTGTAAGCAGATTTCAAGCATATTTGGTTATAGGCAGGATTTAGTTGACAGGTATCTATCAATTCAAGCGGGACAGAAATTGTGAAATGCGTGGTCTTTCTGTACAGAACTATCATTGCATTCCTAGTTGAGCGCTTCTCCTGCCATCATGCACCATTGCCAACTGCCCCTGCCCCACTGGAGTTAGTGTATGGAAATGCCATCAGCAGCTGTAGGTAAAATACTGCCGCTGTCATTACTACCACCAAGAAGGCTGTTTGGTGGCCCAGGATCCTGATTTCCAGTTCAACCAAAGCCAGAACTGGGAAGTAGACAATAGTACACATTGTGCCCAGTGTAGATTGGAAGGTGCCAAAGAGTCCCTCCAAGCTCCTCAGGGATACCATGGACTTAGGTCTGTCATTCCCTGTGTTCCTCTTTGTTTTCTCTGGTCTTTTTCCAACTGGCCCACCTCCACTTCCCCCAACAGGTCTGGGCTCACATCCCCAACCCCTACCTTGTCCTTGCTATCAACTACTTCATTCTTTCAATGGATATGTTAACAAGAATATTTTTGAGCAATTACTAGTTACAAAGGGTAATTAAAAACTGAATCATAATATGGCTCCTCTCCTAGAGTGCTAAAAATCCTAAGAAGGGTAGGAAACTGCACTTATTAAAGCTTCTACCATGTTCCAGGGACTGTTATGTGAGATGTTTTGATGTGTTACCTCATGTAATTTTTTTAAATGTCTATTTATTTTTGAGAGAGAGAGAATGTGTGTGCGTGTACCACTGAGAGAGGAGCAGAGAAAGAGAGAGAGAGAACCCCAACTGAGCTCTGTGCTAACAGCACAGAGCTGGAGAGGGGGCATGAACTCACGAACCCTAAGATCATGACCTGAGCTGAAATCAAGAGTCAGATGCTGGCTGAGCCAACCAGTTGCCCACCGCCCCCCCCCAATTCTTTTAACAGCTCTGTGGTATAGGGTCACTGTTGCTGCTGCTGGGTTTAATAGAGGAGGGACTGAAACCCCTGGGGCTGGGGTTTTAGCCCATGCCTTTCTGATACTTGAGGATGCTTTTCTGCAGGAAGGTGAAGAAGTGTGCAGAAACAACCGTAATTCATGGTAGAAAGTAGTGAGCGCTGTGGGGCAGGCTCCATGGATGGCTAAGGAATTTCACAAGACAGAGACACTGCTTCCGGGTCCTGTGGTACACCAGGTCAGCGGGTACATGCTTACCAAAGCTGAGTGGCTGCAGCTACAGTGGGAGTGTTTATAAAATTCAGTTGCTCTGAATTATGGATTCTTCTTTTCTTTTTCTTTTCCTTTTTTTTTTTTTCCTTTTAACCCACACACTTCTGCTTCCAGGTGAGAACAGTGAGAGGAACATTTGGCAGAACGGGAGCTATGTGAGCAGAATTTGAAAGCATGGGGAAGATTTTACTCACACACATCAGGCAGGGGTTTCCCTTAGGAAACAGCAAAGGCGGGGCACTGGGGTAGGAAAGGATACTCGAGGGCATTGTGGAGATGCTTGGTTGGCTGGAGGAGCAGGGATTGAGAGGAGAAGGTGTAAATGTTGCAAAGCAAAGATTCTGGAAGGCCTTGAGGGTTAGTACAAACCAAGAGTTGGTCCGGTCCTGGCTAAGGATCAATCTCCTTGCTGGCAACTTACCAGTTTGCCTCAGTGTCCATCGGTGCTTGTGGTCTCTTTTCTGTCCTGCTGGGGCTGGAGCCCCACACACTGCATCATCCGGCTGCTGGTAGGTCGTGCCAAGGGGAGGCCCTGGTAGAAGACCAGCAGGGAAAAGAGACACTTGCTTCTGGCTCTTCCTGTGTGGCCATTCCTAGCAGTTGCTGGAAGTTGCATTGGCCATTTGCCAGTGAGGTGGGTGATTCCGGACCCCAGCAGTCCTTACCCAGGCAGCACCTTGTCAGAGAATCACGGCATCTCTTCTGGGCTGCTCCACGCTGACCACTTATGGGTATTCACTGCTTCTCATCTCTGGGTATCACTTTATTCTCTCTTGTTCTTTCAGAATCCCCCCATCCTTTGTCTTCTTGGGCCTTCCAGCAGCTTTGTAACCAATCTCTTGCATTAAATTCCTTATGTTTGAAATATTTAGAATAGTTTTCCTGACTAGACCTTGACTGATACATCTTCTGGTAAGATATTTGAGAAAGAAGAGTGAGTCTCAGTTTTACTCTAGAGGTTCAGTTTTACTCTAGAGGTGCCTGTCATGAAGCTTCTCCTCCAGGTCACACCAGCTCTGTCACAGATCACTGCTATTTTCTTGCACTGGAGTCCCTCTGTGGAGGACATTACTTCCATGAGTCTCAGAGGAAGAACAGATGGGAGGTAGGTTTCTGTACCCAATCTCTTTGTTTCCCGCCCCAAGGTTGCATCAGAATAAGTGAGTGTACTGGACCTTCCATCGGGCTTGGGGACACAGGAGGATTCATTATGCCAGCTACCTAAATAGTCTGAAATTGTATATCTAACATTTCCATTCCTATGAGTCTTTAAAGAAAATTTTTTTAACATTTATTCAGTTTTGAGAGGGGGAGAGAGACAGAGTGTGAGTAGGGGAGGGGCAGAGAGACAGGGAGACACAGAATCAGAAGCAGGTTTCAGGTGCTGAGCTGTCAACACAGAGTCCGACGTGGGGCTTGAACCCATAAACCATGAGATCATGACCGGAACTGAAGTTAGCCACTCAACCAGCTGAGCCACCCAGGTGCCCCCTATGAGTCTTTTTTTAAAAATTTATTTATTTATTTTGAGAGAGAGTGAGAGAGCGAGCGAGAGCGAGCTGGTGCGCAGGCAGGGGAAGTCCAGAGAGAAGGAGAGACAGAATCCCAAGCAGGTTCTGCACCATCAGCACAGAGCCCAGTGCAGGGCTTGAACTAACAAACTGTGAAATCATGACCTGAGCCAAGATCAAGAGTCAGATGCTTAACCAAATGTACTACCCAGGCACCACCCACCATGAGTCCTCTTTAAAAAATAGGCTTTATTTTTTAGAACAGCGTTAGACTTAAAAAAAAAAAAAAAAGCTTTAGACTTTCAGAAAAATTGAGAAGTTAATAAAATTTAAAAAATAAAATAAAATTGAGAAGGAAATGCGTCCCCATGCACCCATTTCCCCCTGTTGTTGACATCTTGCATTCCCATAGGATTTGTGTCCCTTCATGTCAAGGCTTCATACTGTCAACATGATTTGTGACTGCTGATGTTGGCCTTGATCACAGGTGTAGGTGTGTCTTTCTGGTTTCTCTACTCTATGGCTACTCTTTGTCCCCTTGCCATCCTGTCCTCTTCACAAGAAAGCCTCTCTGCACAGCTCACATGTATGAAGCAGGTAGTAACACACTGCCTCCCTGAGGTGTCCATATAAATTATTTGAAATTCTTCGTGAAGGGACTTTTGTCTCTTTTACCCCATTCATAAACATCCAGTCATTTAGTTATCCAGTCTGTCATCCATGGGACTTGTGGATGCTGACTTCATACTTTGATTTTTAATGCCATACTACTTTGTTTTATTGCTCAAATTGTCCCAGCTTGGGTCACTGTGCACTTTTGATATACCCTCTTCATCATAGTTGCTCTGTGTTTGTTTTTTTGTTGACTTTTCTGGGACTCCAGGTGTTCCAGGTTCATCTTGTATGTACTTCCTGCCCCAGCTCCAGAATCAGCTGTTTCTCCAAAGTATCCTGGTCCCTTTTATTGGACAATGATACTGGAAACCGCCATCTGGGTGCTGGATGTGCTAGTATAGGAGTGTTGTTGCTTCTAGGCTTTCCTAGATGACAGAGCAAAGAACTGTGTGTGAGCTCACTAACCTGTGTATACACACATGGTGGTAAGGACTTCTCCAGGTCACAATCTGTGTCAAGCAGAGCATGCATTCATCCTGACGTTACTCTGATCCATTGCAGCACAGATCCTTCTACCCTTCACCCTTGCTTGGCTGCAACTTCCTACTCTATCAGTGAGAGACCTGGCCCCTGCCGTCCACCATCCATTTGCTTCGTTGTCTGATTCCAGTACTCACACACAGCAGTGTCACCCAAGAGTTCTTTGACTCCTGCATCCTTGGGGATGGCCATCTGTGCTGTCTTCCATCCCATCCTACACACACACACACACACACACACACACACACCAGCGCACACATGCACCTCTTCCCTCTCCTCTCTCTCTGCCCATCTCCCCACCCCGAGGCTCCCTGTCTATCCCTACCCTGGAATTCCTGTTTATTGCTATGCCGGGCAGTTTGTTTCCCCTTGGTTAGTCCATACCCTGCTGGCCTCCCCTTTTTATCTTTCTAAGCAGATACAGTTCCCTAAGAAATACTCTGGTGTCACCCTCAAAATATCTTCTTTTTTTTAAGTTTATTTATTTTGAGAGAGAGTGTGCGTGAGCAGGGGAGGGGCAGAGAAGGGGGAGAATCCTAAGCGGGTCCTGCACTGTCAGCATGGAGCCCAATGCAGAACTCGAACTCACAAACTGTGAGATCATGACGTGAGCCAAAATCAAGAGTCAGACATGTAACCAACTATGCCATTCAGGTGCTACTAAAATATCTTCTTGAGCTGGATCAGGCTCTGGGTCTGGTCTGTAGTCTTAGACCGTTGAGTGTGGCCAGGTGGCCCTGAGCAGCAGCTCTGGTCATAGGGCTGGTCTTCTGGTGTCACGTGAAAGCCAGGTGGACAGGAGCAGGAATACACTAGTAGTTGTGGTGGTAAGGGCCTGGAAACAAACGTGAGGGTTATTTCACAAGTAGAACAGTGGAAGTTCTAGTTGCTTGTAGAGGTCAAAGGGGAGAGAAATTAATCACATAAGACTCTCATGTCACATGCTGGAGTGACAGGTCTTCCTGACGTGTTACATTTTTCCTCTCAGGGGTTTGCATTTTAATGAGACTCCTGGTCTAGAACTCAGAATCAGCAAAGAGGTTTCAAATGCATGCCGATTGTTGCCTGAAGCAGGAGTTAGGAAGGGCTCCTGCATCCAGACATGGCAGGGAACGTGCTGTGATGTTAGCATTGCCTGAGTGGGTGGGGAAGAGTGGGGCAGGGCCTGGGAGACCCAGGCTCTTTTGGTTGTTGTGGTTCTGTGAGTTTCCTTCTACTTCAGTGATTTCGTGGTTAATTTTATGCACTAAAAACGACCATTAGAGGAGATCATTTTGAGCAAAGCCTTCGTATCATATCCTGTAAGCAGTATCCTTCCTTGTCTAGTCTAAAGGCGGTCCTGTACTCCAAACTAAAGTAACCAAGGAGCTAGAAGAGAGCTTGGTAACAGTGAGTTCCTTAAAACTGACATAGGACTTTGATCAGAACATTGCGCTACAAGGCAACAGTGAAGTAATCAGTTGCCTTCCTGGGTTAGATATTGGCCACTAAACCATGCTTTTCAGACCTTGTGATATTTTCCATATTAAGGAAGAAAGCTTAAAATGAGAATTTTTAGGCACAAACAGTGGTCAGGAGAGAAAATTCTATGTGGGCTGTGTGCATCTGCACATCTGCAAACCTGTAAGCAAACATCTGTATGGGATCTTCAGAAGCAGAAAATGCAAAATACAGCATTCTCATAGGAAGCAGGAAAAGGGCTCTTCTTTCTCAATATGCCTCACTTCTATCTGGCAGGAAGTTGCTATAGTAAACATATAAATCTGTGTTTTCTATGATAATATGCCTTTAGTCAGTGTACAACATGCACAACTGTATGGTGTACATGGCCAGGAGTGGGGTGAGATGTAATGCCACAGCAAGAAGGTAGGGGAGAAGATAGTAAGAAAATGGCTTCCCTGTAAGCATAGGAAGCCATGGAGTTACAACAGTGAGACCTGCTCTGATTGGGTTTTCTGGTGCACAACTAATGATCACGTGGTAAAGCACGTCAAGCAGGCAAGCACCAGACTCATGAAAAACATATATATGTGAAATAGTCTGCATCTTCACACCCTCCAGGTCCACTTCCCTGCCTGGACCCAGTCAAGGACAGCAGCAGGGGGAGTTGGGATGGGATGGAATGGAATGAAGTCCAGGAGGGGAGGAGGGAATCAGCTATGACAGCACTCTGTGCCTATAAAGTAATAAACCCCATAACATAGATGTGAAGATAATTCCACAGACATTTTGAGAAGGTGATAGTTTTGAAGGACAACACACATTTAGACATACATTTTTAAAGATCAGTTACTTTATGTTGTACTTTATACGCAGCTTCCTAATTACTTTTAAATGACCAGCATCAGGGAAAGGCAAGGTAGCAGATCTCCATCATAAGGGGGTGTCAGAACCAGGGTTGAGATGGGGGAATTTTTCAGTGTTAATGGGATAATGCTAATGTGTTCACGCAGAATAAAACTCAGAGTAGGAAGGCAGAGAAGGCAGAAGATTGAGTATAAGTAGATAGCAGCTTACTCATTTTAAAGGTAGGTAAGCCTCCTTTCATATCCAGGTTCAAGGTGAACCATGAAGTAGTGATCAAATAGCAGCTCAAGGAATTGCCAGAGGACTTCCTCCCTTCATATGCAAGATGCAACTTGTCCTGAATGCTGGGTTTGCTTAAGGGAGAGTTTCACTGAAACAGAAGAACTTCGAAAGAGATACCCCAGGTGAATTTCTAAATGAAATTAACATAAAGTAACACTGCCCAGCTGTTCACAAGCAGATGAATGGATAAACAAAATGTGATATATACACGCAATGGAATATTATTCAGTCCTGACGAGGGAGGAGATTCTGACACATGCCACAACTAGGAGGAAGCTTGAGGACAGTGTGCAAGTACTAAGTAAGCCAGACACAACAGGGAAAACACTAGGATTCCCCTAGTGTGAGGAACCTGGAGTAGACTCATTCAGAGAGACCGAAAGTAGAGTGGTAGTTGCCAGAAACCAAAGGAGAGGAGAACCGGGAGTTACATTGAATGGGTACAGGGTCATTAGGACAGACGGAAAGTTCTGAGAATGGATGGTGGTCATGGTTGCACAATAATACAGATGCCCTTAATGCCAACCAACTGTATGCTTACAAATGGCTAAGATGGTAAATTTCTTGTCATGTGTATTTTGCACAACAGAAAAAGAGGAACACTGCTACTTTCACCACTCTATAACTTGATAAGAATCTGAAGTTCACAAACATGTAATTGTGTAACAGAAATGTCACTCTTCTGGTTTGGTATTCTCTTCTAGTACTGTAAATGTATTCTTACAATGAAAAGAAATGACATTAAAATACCCACTGAAGCCCTTTCAAAGAAGTCTGTCAAAACTCTCAAAGGAAATTTTTCTAAATTATTTCATCAGATACATGTGGTTGTTTACTTTGTGATTTGCTGAACTTAAAGTAATGCCATCCTACAAAGAAACAAGGGCCTTGAAGAGGAGACTCACATTCCGTACACAATTTGCATGAACTCTCACTTAGATGTTCAATTTCACTGGCTTGATAACGTTTCTGAAGCTTTCTAGGACTTTATAAAGGTACATGTCTTATTACACTGTGGTCACCGTTGTGAGTAGTTCCACATCAGGCCCTTCTTTGATCCTCACTACAACGTCCTTTCTTTGAAAGAAAGAGGATGTATTATTTTGAATTATGCATGCTGCCCCAAAATAAAATGAGTCCTAGGCATTGGTCACAGCTTGTCACACTCAAGGATTTTTCTGATCCTCATACTCTGATGCCCCTTCTGTTGAATAGAGGGGTGTGTTTGTGCATGTTAGTGTGAGAAAGCATGGCAGCCTTCTTTGGCAGTTTAGACTAGCGTTTCATGTACCAGAGACTTCTGCATCACCCTTCCACAGGACGGCGAGTAGCCACGCTGTGAATAAGGATGGGAGTGCACAGTATTTAATATTTAAAGTCGAGTCATGATTTCAGATTCCAGTTCTGGCCCCTCACCTGAAGTGGCTCTGGACTTTGCCTCCTCAAGCCTCCATCTGTAAAATGGGTTGTATAATACATATCTTTCAGGGTTGCTTTGAGGATTGGAGACAATATATGTAAAACCATGTAGTGCCTGGCATGGAATGGACATTCCATTAACACCTTTATGTCAGTGCCATCCTTATCAGAGCGTTTGCTCCCAACAGCAGACTCTTAACACAATAAATATGCATTGGCAAAAAGTATGCTTTTTCAAAACTTTGATATTAATGCTGTATTTAGAGCATCAATAATGAGCCCCAGCATTATTGGTTGACTTCAATAAAATCCTTCACCTCTGGATTTGTTAACTCTTTGAACTTTTTAATTTTCTAGGAAGAAACTTCACATTCACAGGAACAGAAATATTATACGGAAAATGTTATATTAAGGCATGATGACAATTGTCTCCACTAAGCAAAGAAAAAGGATCTATTTTTAAATGTGTTATAACACCTTATAAGGATGATCACAAACAGCAGATGGTACAAAACTACAGGTTGTGACTTAGCAGTAGGTGCCATAAGGAAGTCGGTCACCAGGAGAAATGCCACACGAACCCTGCTCACCCCTGCAGCAGTTCTTCATAAGATTAGTAACATGAACCTTCGAGTGTGATGCTATTCCTCTTACAGCTATGTCTCTCTCAGCATTTGAGAAGCAAATGTTTTTGTCCAATCTAAGGTTACTGGCAATCAGTAAACTCAGTGGTACTGTTAGGACAATTACAAGTACAAATGACAAAATTCTTCCTACTCTGTCCCCTGAAGAAGGAGGCTGGAATTGTTCACACAATCCAGGGAAGGACAATAGAAACTGAAGCCTTAGGGCCTAGAAGTAGGAGCCCAACAAGTGTCTACCACACACACACGTACATGCACGCATGCACACATAGACATATGCATGCACACTCAGATTCTCTTATCCTGGAGAGGATTGCCCCTAAAGACAGGAATCATGGTCCCCAGGAGTTCTAGGATTTCTGTGCAGGGTCAATAAGCTGCAGCCTGCTGATCACCAGCTTTTGTACAGCCTACACATCAGGAGTGGTTTTACATTTTAAATGTTTAGAAACAATCAAAAAGAGAATGCTATTTTGTGACATGAAAATTGAACGAAACATACACTTTCGTGTCCATCAAGTTTTATCAAGTTTCATTTGGATGCACTGGCACCACAAGGGCAGAGTTGAGTAAATGCAACAGACTCCATGTATGACACTTGCCACTGTAAACGTTGCCCAGCACACTACACATGGCAGTGACACTTAAATGTGATGACATTTCAGTTGTCATAGATACCAGTGTTTTACAATGTCTTAAGTTTTATCACCAGTGAGTACTCATTATGCCAGAATGCAAACGCAAAAAGAAGAGTGGGGTTTGAATGTCTGCCTTTAAGGCACAGGAGAAGGCAGATTACTTTATTGGATTAGATGGCAAAGACTTTTTCTTTTTGTCAGCTAACTGAATATGACATAACTTGGTGTTACCAGACTTAACGCTCATAGCAATACTCCCAATTCACAGGAAAGCAACAGTCAGAAAAATTAGAACTGTTATTTTTCTTTATTTTTTTAAAAATGTTTTATTGTTTATTTTAGAGAGAGAGAGACAGAGTGTGAGCAGGGAAGGGTTAGAGAGAGAGGGAGACAGAGCCCGATGGAGGGCTTGAACTCACAAACCGTGAGCTAATAACCTGAGCCAAAGTCAGATGCTTAACGGACTGAGCCACCCAGGTGCCCCTAGAAAAATTAGAACCTCTAAAGTAGGAAGTGTCATCAAGCAGAATTCCTGCACAGAAATGAAACCGGAAAATAAGGCTGCAAAGTAAGTTTCCTAATGGCACATTTATTAGCTGAGCAAGGACAACTATTTGCCATTGGTGAGTTAATTAGACCATATTTTATTGCAACAGCCAAGGAAATGTGTCCAGAGAAAATAAACTTATTTAAATCTATTATTACCTTTGGGTGAGAAACAGTTCCTCACAGAGGACATTTTTTTTTTTTTGAAAGATAAATGATTTCAAGTGGTTTTCCTTTGTCTTTGTTGTCCAAATGTTACTGAATGTGCTCAGCTGTCATCGTTTACTTAAATCCGCGGGAGCTTGAAGTCACCGAACAATTCGCTCCTGTAGTCTGTGTGGAAGAACTGGAGGTAAGAATATTTCCAAAATGGCTGAGACCATATATGAATTCAGTACAACTTGAAGTGGAATCTCCTAAGATGTGTTACTCTGATGGTGATATAAATGTGTGTAAAGTAGAAAAACAATTTAGTTGGAGAAATTTACAACGTTTGTGAAAACTAAGATGTTTAAAGCCTGTAGTTACTCATTGTGTTATTTATCAGTAGGTACTTGGTAGAAAATATTTAAACATATTATGTGCTACTGAACAAACAGCATCAACAGTGGACTTCATTCACTCTAATGGGCTTACCCATTGTCAGTTTCATGCATTTTTTTTTTTACGAAACAGAAGCTGAATATCCTGAATTGACCTACCACACATCACTTCAGTGGCTTGGCAGTGGCAAAGTTTTATTGCAATTGTTTCAGCTCAGGGCTTAGATTGAATTTCTGAACAAAAAGAACTGCACTTAACCCCTATTATCATACATCAAATAGCTCTCAAAATTAACTTCTGCTGCAGGCTTGATAATGTTTCTTAATGCATTCATCCTAAAACTAGAAGGCAAAACAACACTGTATGTGTTGTTTTAAACTGTGACAAAGCCATTTCAATAACAACTAACATTTAAATCACATATAGCATCCGGCAGCTTTATGCACTTCTCACACTGTCAGAAGTTAAAATAAGAAATGATATCTCCATTCCCACACAAATTTGCAGAGGATATATATATATATATATAACTTAAACTGCAGTTCTAGTAGTGTTTATCAAGTCTTGAGGCAAACCCAAAGGAAATTTCCATATTGCAAAATCTGTTGGTCTATACTATTCAGGAGCCTCCCTTAAGTTTCCTTTGGGAATGGTTCCTTTTATTTATTTTTTTTTAATGTTTATTTATTTATTTATTTATTTATTTATAATTTTTGAGAGAGAGACATACACACAGAGTGTGAGCAGGGGAGGGTCAGAGAGCGAGGGACACCCAGAATCAGAAACAGGCTCCAGGCTCTGAGCTGTCAGCACAGAGCCTGATGCAGGGCTCAAACCCACGAACTGTGAGATCATGACCTGAGCCGAAGTGGGTGGCTTAACCGACTGAGCCACCCAGACACCCCTATTTATTTATTTTTTGAGAAAGAGAGAGAGAGAGAGAGAGAGAGAGAGAGAGCGCGCGCGCGCGCGCGCGCGCGCATAAGTGGGGGATGGGCAAAGAGAGGAAGACAGAGGACCCGAAGCAGGCACTGTGCTGACACAGAGAGCCCAACACAGGGCTCAAACGCTCAAACCCACAGACCTTGAGATCATGACCTGAGCTGAAGTCAGATGCTTAACTGACTGAGCCACCCAGGTGCTCCAGTAGTTGTTCATTTTAAATGCAAAGACATGCCAAATACAATTATCAAAAGAATCACAGAAATGTAGCGATGCCTCCCAAGGAATGAATATGCTCAATAAAATCATAGGCTCATGGGTTTATACTAGTATTTGGCAGTACTTATCTGTACAGAAAGACATTTTCAATGATGAAATACATACCGTCTCAGTATTAGCATATGAATATTTGCAGATGATTACATAAGAACACTAACATTGACACCAAATTAGCAAAATTGTATCTCACAAAAAAGAATTCTATTATTAATAAACTTATTATGTAAAAAAGTGCTCAATTATTATTATACTTTGAATTTTGTCAATGAAATTCTTGTAGAAATGTGTTTTCTCTCTTGCTATATAAGTACCCACACCTTATCCTTATTTTGCCTCTTGTTCTACAAAGCCTGAAGTATTTGCTAGGTGGTTCTTTAAAGTTCACCAACACTTGCCCAAGAAGAAGGGAAATTTTACTTCTGATTCCACTTAGAAAAGTGAAGAATTAGGGTGCCTGGGTGGCTCAGATAGTTAAGTATCCGGTTTCAGCTCACATCATGATCTCACGGTTTGTGAGTTCAAGCCCTGATCCGTCTCTGCGCTGACAGCTCAGAGCCTGGAGCCTGCTTGGGATTCTGTGTCTTTGTCTCTCGCTCCTCCCCCGCTTATGCTCTGTCTCTCTCTTTCTCTCAAAAACGAATAAACATTTAAAAATATATGCAAGAAAGAAAAAGGAAGAATTAGCCAAGCTCTCCTTGCCATCCTACCCTTGAATCAGAAACTGTGGCCAACAAGATTATGATCTATGACTGGATGGGCCTGGGCCACAGGCCAGCCTCTGTCGTCAGAGGGATGGGACAGAGAGCCTGAGCAGCCCCCACATAACTGCATGGTGGAATGAGAAAAGAGAATGAGAAAAAGTCAGGAAAAATTGTCACTGGGTGATCTGAAAAGGAGTATATTAGTTTAAAAGGTATAAAAAAGCAGACTAAGAGCACATTACAAGTGGTGTCGATATCATGACAGCCCACTTCCCAATGTATATATTTTAGAAATAAAACAACTTTGGACATTGCAATTTTTTAATTTTTTAAGTTTATTTATTTATTTTGAAAGAGATGGAGCAGCATGAGTGGGGGAGGGGCAGAGAGGGGGAGAGACAGAATCCCAAGTAGACTCCACACTGCCAGCACAGAGCCTGATGCGGGGCTCTGACTCACGAAACTGTGTGATCATGGCCTGAGCTGAAATCATGAGTTGGACACTTAACCGACTGAGCCACCCAGGTGCCCCATTACTCAAAATATTTTAAATGCAGAGAATACCAGGGAATATAATACAGGGAATTTGTTACAAGGGTGACAGCTGGGATGGGGAGGCATTCCGGTGATTGGCACAGGCAAAAAAGTACTGCCAACCTGCCCTCCCACAATGGACCGAATGTTTGCATTCCCCCAGAATTCACGTTGAAGCCTAATCCTCAATGTGGTCTTATTAGGAGATGGGGCCTTTGGGCGGCAGTTCGGTCATGAGGTTGGAGCCCTTGTGGATGGGACTTGTGTCCTTACGAGAGGCAGAAGAGGCTGGCGTGCTCTCTCCCTGCCTCGCAAGAATGCAAGAATGCAGCAAAGGGCTGGCAGTCTACAGCCAGGGAGAGGGCTCTCATCAGAACTCGACTATGCTGGCACCCCCAGCTTGGACGTCCAGGCCCCAGAACTGTGACACATAAATTCCTGTTGCTTATAAGCCACCCAGTCTATGGTACCTTAGTATAGCATCCCAGACCGAGTAAGACACCCCTGCTGTCTAGAGGGACAAAGATGTGTTGCCAGGGTTGCCAGAGCACAGAAGCCAAGGTCACCAGCAGGTGCCATGAGCACCCTGAGCCTGTTCAGTGGGAGCCAGAGCCACGGAGAAAACAGGTGCCGCAGGAGCCGACTCTGAGATTGAACAGGAAAAGGGCCGTACACACACTGGGCTTCTCTCTTGTTGCCTCTAGCCTTCAGTCTGTGCCTCCAGGACCAACCCAGCTGGAGGCCTGCTGGCTGGGGCTCTGGACAGTGCAGACTGAGCCCCTGTGAGATCCAGAACAGAACAGAAGAATGGCAAGAAATGGATCTGAGAGCAAAGAGGCCAGGTGTTGGACCTCTGGGCACTTTAACTGCTTTTCTTCCTTCTTTCATGCCAGTGGAAGTGAACCACAATTCTCAAGGGGCGCCCCCTTGCACTGACTCAGGTGATTCTTGGAGTTTAACCTTGTGTGCTTTGCTTTGCTCTTTAAAACCCCTCAGCATCCACAATAACCAGCTGAAATGGTACTTCCATCATGGAAGTTTTCCTGGTTCCCTGGCTAGCAGTCAACTTTTCTGCACTGGATTTTCTCAGCATTTTATTGTCTCTTCTGATAGACTGAGCTTCTGGAGGGTGGGGAACACATCTTGCCCATTTTCCTATTTCCCGTGGTATTTTATTCATTATAGGAATTCAATGCAACTTCGTGCAGTGGTAGAATAAAGGCAATCATTTGTATGGATTAAAATGTCCCCACGATTCAAGAGTGAAGCCCATGTGTGTTATAAGGAGGGGAAGGTGTGTACATGGAGGCACCCAGATTATATTCTGGCAGAGGAGAGGCCATAACCTTTGTTGTTCCTGAGAACAATGGCTTCAGCTCTCCAGATTGCCTTCTAGTGTATTTCCATCATTACTGTCTCTCCATTGCTTGCTCTAAACTTTGCTTACTTATTTCAATTTAAAGAGAAACTAGTTGTGGTGATGATGGTCATGGTGATGTGGTAACAGTTCATTAAGATCTTATTTAGATTCTCATCCAGCCAGAGGTTCTCAACTTGGTGGCACATCAGAATCCCTTGGGGCATTTACAAAAAATAGCACCCCTAGGAGGCGCTTGGATGGCTCAATTGGTTAAGCATCTGACTTGGGCTCAGATCACAATCTCGTAGTTTGCCAGTTCAAGACCTGGATCAGGCTGTCTGCGGTCTGCATGACGCTCACTTTGGATCCTCTGTCCCCTCTCTCTTTGCCCCTCTCCAGTTTGTTCTCTCTCTCTCTCAAAAAAATAAATAAATAAAAATAAAGAAACGTAAAAAAAAAATAGCATCCCTAGCCCCACAGACATTTGGCCTGAGCTGGTCTGGGTTAGGGCCCATCATCACTTTCTGGTTCGAATATGCAATCAAGCACTGAAGTTTTAGACTTTTTTTTAGGAGGAACAAAATATCTCATCCAGTTGTTTAGCCTTTTATGAGTAAGAGGTATGAGATCAAGGACTTTAGACAAACTGTCTAGTGCCTTGGTTTCCTCTTATTTTAAATGGGATCAAGAATAGTACCTGCCACATAGTGTTTTGTGGATTTAATGAATTAATACATGTAAAACATTTAGGAAAGTGGCATATTATAAACCCTCAATGATATTGAATATTATTCCAAATCTTTGGCCTTTAAGAAAGTTATCAAATCATTACCAATGAATAGGCTTTATTCTGTTCTGTTACAAAATGATTTTCACTTTTATACTCTTTCAGTGTGTCATTGTGATGATCAAACAAGTTAATGTATTATCTCTGCCCTACCATAAGGCAAAGGGTTTTTTCTTCTTCTGAAGTTTACTCCTCAGAAAAAAGTCACCTTATACTTGTCATTACAAAGATGCAATTTCAATTACTTTATTTTGAACATTTGAGCTCAAAAGGGACTTTAAAAATGCAAGTTTTCAATGTTTGCAGGGTCACCTAAGGAATCATTTATTAAAAAAGAAAAAAAGGAAGACATTTGGTAATCTGGCAGAAGTTTAATAATTAGCCAGAGGGTATGACCTCAGCTTTCAACTACTGAATGCCATAGCACACAGGCTTTATAAAGATCAGTTAAGAAAGGAATAGAGTATTCCAATTATGCAGATTGTGTACAGGATAAATAAAAAGGTCAACTCTTTTTGCGCACCCTGGTGGACTCCAACCTAAAACCTACACCCAGCAGCCTTTTACCATGTAACAACTAGCCTAGCAACTATCTGTACTTAGCCTTTCCTTCCTTGCATGGCCAGCATGCTTGGAGGAGATCAAGGCCTGCCACCCGGACATTCTTTGTTACAAAGGAGTCACTCTGGGTTAGCCACCCCTTGAGCCCCTGACCTTGAATGCCCAACCACTCAGTCTTCTGCATATTCTGCTTGATTGAACATAGAAGGATGGGGTCTGTACATTCTCAAGATAGCGATTAGCAGAGGTGGTCAGGGTGTGCCAGGCATATGAGAATGGGTATTTGTGATTCAGGTGGAATTTTTCACTGGCAGCCTAATACACTGCTCAAAAAGTTCTATATCTCACCTTAGTCAAGTGCTAAAAGTTGTGTGCTCTAGAAAATGATTTTAGAGCCTCAAAATTGGCTCTGGTAATGATAGAGATGCTTATGTCAACACCACATAAAGAATAAAACTGAAGAAATAAGAGAATGGGAAAGTTAATATTTCTACATTTATGTATTATTGAATATATTTTTGTGATATTATATTCACACTGCTCAAAGTGTCCATACTATAGTGGTCTACAAAAGAAAGCAAACAGTTCTGGGTAAATATTGAAAGCATTGAGTACAGGACCTGATTCTTAGCAGGTGGTAATAAACGTTTTCTTGGTTTTGAATAGAAATCTTGCTTCATCAGACCCACAAACACCGAGCAGAATGGATACCTGCTTCCTGCCTTTGTAAGTCAGTGTGGCCTTGTGGCCACCCTCAGAGCAGGGGTCCTGGTCGTGAGGGTGGTAGTCTTGCACCTGTGAGTTAACAGTTTGTAGAGAAGATAGGGAGGTGGTCAGGTTGGTTGGTTTACACCAATCAGCAGGAGGCTAAATGCCTGTGTGATCACCTCCATCAGATGGCCTCCTAGCGGATGCCCGCAGGAACTGGAAGAAAACCCAAAAAAACCAAAGAGCATGGAAGAGTGGGCTCTGTCTCTCTTCCCCAGGCCCTCTTCCCACTGAGCAGAGGCCTGTCTGGGTCACAGGTCTGACAGTGATGCTGAGCACTGGGGAACACTTCCTGTCCCCTGCACCACTCCCTGTCCACATGTGGACCTCGCATTTGTGTGTCCTGCTCTGGCATCATCTCACCGTGGTCTTTCATCCGGAGAAGTGAACAATCAATGCATTAGCTTGTGATAATTGTTGAAGAGGTGACAATATTGGGGGTAGCCACGCTCCACCTCCCCTCTGCTGCTTATAAGTCCCTTATTGAAGGGGCCTGGTGGGCTCTGGATTGAGCTTCCAGAAGCCAGTGTTGGCTGTGAAGCAGTCTGTTTCACTCAAGACAGTGGGGAGGCACCAAACACCAGAGGGAATGAGTAGGGCAGAGAGCTAGCATAGCTGGGACTCCCACAAGCCGGACAAGAAATCCAGGGATGGTCACAGCCACAGGGAATGAAAGGGAAGCTGGTAACAGAGCCAGGGAGGACAAGCCCCTTAAGTATGTGTGTTATGGGATGTAGGGGCCAGTTCTGGGGCTCTTGATTCTGTGCCCTGTTGGTGGTTGAGGTTTGCTTTTATGGGACAAGCAGAGTCTATTGGAGGGTGTGGGCAGAGTGAGGCACATGAAGGAGGCAAGGACCTTGAAGGCTGTATGCAGATGTCAGACGACAACTTTTCTCCTCCTTGGTCCCCTTGCTAGTATGCCCTGGAGCATCAGAGAGGATTTCTTGGGCACTATGCTAAGCCAAGTAGATCACTCTGGTGTGACTAGTAATTTTTGAAGTGCTTAATTGCAAGCTTCTGCAGAACTTGGAAGGTCTGCAAGAAGAAAATACAAAGACCTGAGTACTGAACTATTTGTTAGTGAGTAATAAAATAGAAAAGAAAAGAAGCTTTCTTCACTAATGTCTTAAGGCTTTCCCTTTTCTGTCCTTTTGCAAGAGGAAAGCGTGAAGTGTCATTTGTGTATCTGGGCAGTAACATTGTCTCTCTGCTTGGGAGAGGTTTCTGATGAGCAGGCAATAAATTCTGGTGGTTAATGGGCATGCCAGCTGCAGTTGTGAATGCTCCGTGAATACTTATCGACCGACTGACTTCAGGGAAGTGCATTAGACAGGCGAATTACATTTTTAATTTGTTATTTTGTGAAGTTTGCCTTACCCATTAAAGAACATTATTTCTCTGGGGTGTGTTGAGTAATTAACTTCCCATCAGCAGAGAAAAAAACAGCCGTCAGATACACGACATCACGATTCACAAAGCCTGCTTTTGAAAATGGTTGTTATCAAGTTTAGAGGCAGACTCCTTGCCTTTTAATTCATCACCTTCATCAACTATAAATCTGTTCATTATTAGAAGTCCAATTAATTTTAAGCACTCTAATTACATGGTTACATAGTGATACCAGACAATTTTAAGAGTGAAAATGCAAAAGGCTTGCAAAAAAAGTGTTAACAGCCCATCTTCATGTCTTCCTTTCCCAGGAGGAGAGGCGAAACCTGTGAGAGATGGAAAGGAAGGCTTTGTAGCTGTTTGGAAAAGATGGTCCCATACATGGCTGCTTTAATTAAGTGTGTAAACTGCAAATCAGTGTTATCTATTACCCTTCATGTTGGAGGACAGCCTTATAAAAAAGCTCTTCAAGTGGCTTTGCATCATGTCTCCCTCTCTTCTTTCCTTTGGCCAAACGCAAATTATGCTCAGAATGAGCTACTGAGAATGTGTTTCAGAACATAACTTGGGCTCACCTAGAAACAATTTTGCTTTTTAAATTAAAAACAGTTATAGCTCTGTCTTAAAAACAGAAAAGCTTTTGGGAGCTTTGCTGTGCATAGGGTAACACTTTCAACACTTTCCTTGGGATTAGTTAGAAAGAGCACTGCAGTTTTCTTTAAGGATCACTCATCATTTTAAAGCAATGTACAGCAATTCGATGAGCAAGCAGAAATGATACATTTGTTGGTGGACTGTTCAAAGTGCTGGATGAAAGGTCCCCAGTTGCCCACAATCATTCAAGAACTGGCACCAGAATCGCCTTCCAGTTGTTTCCTACTTAATATCCTAGACACAGTGGGGGATACAGACAAAACAGCCTCCTCTCCAGGAGTGTCTCATCTTATTGGACAGGCTCAATTGGAAAAAGCACAAAACCTCAACAAGAGGAAATTAATTCAGTGGAAAGTAGGCATTTGAGACCTGGAGGGGGTCATCCTGAGTTACCCTGGAGAAGCCGTTAATCTGGAAGGATCAATCCTAAAAGTCTTTCTTCAGGAGATGAGGTTTGCGTTGGAATTTAAAAAATGACAGGACATGATCTGGCTGAATAAGGGGGAGAAGGTGGAGTCCCCATTAGAATGTGACAAAAAGCTATGCGGAGATGGAGTGTACATTGGTTTTATTTTTCCTAGGATCTTTGTTTTTAAAACCCTGCATTCTAAAGGGTAAGGACAAAGACAAATCATTTTAGACTTTGAATCAAATATTTGAAACAATTGGAGTCTGGAAGTCATCACCTCTGTGGAGGACTTTGGTGTACATGCTCAGGTAACATCCCTCTGCTTTCTTCTGCACAAAGGCTGACCCTCCCAAGCATGTGTTCTGGCTCTTGATGGTTTGTCCCTACACCTTTGCATTTGGGGGGCTCATAAAAATACCCTGTTCTGTAGTTTTGTTGCAACTGTTTTCTATTGATCTCTTATTTTGATTTTTGGGTTTGGGAAAATTTTTATTTTTTTTAATGTTTTATTTATTTTCGAGAGAGACAGAGAGACAGAGAGAGAAAGCACGAGCAGGGGAGGGTCAGAGAGAGAAGGAGACACAGAACCCAAAGACAAGCTCCAGGCTCTGAGCTAGCTGTCAGCACAGAGTTTGATGCAGGGCTCGAACCCACAAACAGTGAGATCATGACCTGAGCCAAAGTTGGACGCTTAATGACTGAGCCACCCAGGCGCTCTGAGGTTTGGGAAAATTTTAAAACTATGTCGCTATGCCACTGCCATGTTCCCAGGTCTGTCCAAGTGTGTGTGTATGCAAATGATATTTTTAAAAATGACTTTATTGAGCTATAATTTGCATACCATGAAATCGACCAACTTAATGTGTATAGTTCAGTGGCTTTAGTGTATTCATAGACATGTGTGACCATTGCCATAGTAAATTTTAGAATATTTTCTTCACCCCCTAAAGAAACTTCATACACTTTTGCTACCATCCCCCATTCCCTTCCCTTCATCCCTAGGCAGCCACTAATCTACCTTCTGTCTCTGTAGATTTCCCTGTTCTGGCCATTTAAAAATACTTTTAAATGTTTATTTTTGAGAGAGAGAGAGAGAGAAAGAGAGAGAGCATGAGCAGAAAAGGGGCAGAGACAGAGGGAGATACAGAAGCTGAAGCAGGCTCCAGGAAGCTGTCAGCACAGAGCCCGATTCGGGGCTCAAACTTGTGAACCGCAAGATCATGACCTGAGCGCAAGTCGGATGCTTAACCAACTGACCCACCCAGAGGCCCCTAGACATTTTATATTAATGGAATAATATATTATGTAGTCTTTTTAGACTTTGTAGCATGTTGGATAATATTCTACTCTATGGCCATGCCACGTTTGGTTTATCCATTTGTCAGCTGATGGCTATGTGGGTGTTTCCACCTTTTGGCTATTATGAATAGCTCTGCTGCAAATATTTATGTTCAGGATTTTCACTTCTAATGGGAACAGAGCTAGGAATACATACCTACAAATGGATTTGATGGGTCAAATGATACCTGGATGTTTAATCCTCTGAGGAGTTGCCACACTTTTCCAAGGGGGCGTACCATTTTATGTCCACCAGCAATGTACGAGGCTTCCAATTTTCTCACATCCTTACCAGCATTTATCATCTAACTTTTTGATTCTGGCCATCTGAGTGGGTGTGACGTGGTATCTCATTGTCATTTTGATTTACATCTCTCTGAAGACTAATGACATTGGGCATTTTTTTCATATACTTATTGGCCATTATATTTTCCTTGGAAAAATGTCTATTCAGATCCTTTGCCCATTTGTTAATTGAGTTATTTTTTTTTATTATTGAGTTGTAAGGGTTGTTTTTATTTATATATTCTGGATACAAGTTTCTTATCAGATACATGATATTCAAATATTTTTTCCCATCCTGTGCAACGCCTTTTTTCCTTTTTGATGGTGTCCTTTTAGGCACAAAAGATTAAGTTTTGATGAAATCTAATAGATCTCTTTTTTTCTTTTGTTCTTATGTTCTTGGTGTCATATATAAGAATCTTTTGCTAAATCCATAGTAGTGAATATTTATGCCCATGTTTCCATCTAAGTTTTGAGTTAATGTTGGTAAATGCATGTCTCTAGTTGTCGCAGAATCTTTTGTTGAAATACTATTTTACCCAATTGGATGGTGGTCTTGGTACCTTGTGGGATATGAATGGACGACAGGTGCATGGGTTTATTCCTGGACTCCCAATTCTATTCCACCAATCTCTGTGTCTTTCCTTGTGCCAGCACCATGCTACCTGAGTTACTGTTGCTTCACAGTACGTTTTGAAATTGAGTAGTGTGAGTCCTCCTACTTTGTTCTTTTTGAAGATTATTTTGACTATCCTGCATTCCTTGCAATTAATTCCATGTGAATTTTGGAGTCAGCTTATTGGTTTTGGCAAAGAAGTCAGCTGGGATTCTAATAGGAACCCCATGTGACCTGTGTATCAACTTGGGTAATATTGCCAATTTAGAAGATAAGTCTTTTAATCTGTGAACCAGGGGATGTTTTCCCAATTCTTCAGATCTTCTTTAATTTGTTTTACAGTTTTCAGGCTAGTGTAAGCTTTGCACTTCTTTTAAAAAATTACTCCTGAGGATGTTATTCTTTCTGATGTTATTATAAATGGAATTGTTTTCTTATTTTCATTCTTCGATTGTCCTTAACATTTTTTAAAATGCTTTTTATTGTTGAAACTTCAAACCTATGCAAAAGGATCCTTACCACCTTCAGCAATTACCATCTCATGGTTGATATTTTTTCACTTTGATCCCTCCCACTCTATTCATCCTGAAGTGTTTTAAAGCAAATTTCAGATATCATATAATTTCATTTATAGACATTTCAGAACATGTCTTTAAAAGCTAGAGATCTTCAGAAATCACTACATTATTATCATTACAACTAAAATATTAACATTAATCTCTGTCACGATGCATCCAAGCAGCTGTTGTTTTTCCCTCCTGCTGAGTGCTCACTACCTTCAGTCTTACATGCGTATATTTTTATTTCACTTACACAGTTAACTGAAACCTACTTAAGGGAAGATACTGTATTATATTCATGCTTGCAATTAAATGTTTGTTGCAAGAAGGCATGGTCCTGAACAGTGGGGTTTTTTTTGTTAATTTCTTTAAATGTTTATTTATTCTTGAGAAAGAGAGGGAGATAGAGCATGAGCAGGGAAGAGGCAGAAAGAGAAGGAGACAAAGACTCTGAAGCAGGCTCCAGGCTCTGAGCCGCCAGCACAGAGCCTGACGCAGGGCTCAAACTCACAAACTGTGAGATCATGACCTGAGTGGAAGTCAGACACTTAACCAACTGAACCACCCGGTGGTGGTACTCAGAGTTTTCATTGACTTCTGAAGATTTGCTTAGAATTAACCAACCAACCAATTGGCCAAGCTACTTGTAATATAGAATGAAAGAAAACAATTCCATAAGGCAACGTCTGTCTCAACTTGACACATTTTGTGTTAGGAATTCCATCAGATGAAGTGCCCAAAATATATAGGAAAGCCCTCAGATTGTTTATGGAGGGAGATTGACTTATGTGATTTTGAATTAAAGAAACATGTTTCCTTCATTAAATTGTCCCATAAGACGATTTAACCAAGGAGAAAAATATAGTTACGACTTGGTTCAGCTTCTACAGATTTGGATCAGACTCTTCTTAAATAACTTACTAAGATCTTCCGAAGTTTCATTAGTGACTTGTCTTTGTTTGGACAATGAGTCAAAATCAGATATTAAAAGCTTTTTATAAATTTTCATTTCCTCCATCTTGTGCCTAGTTCCTGCACTAGACATAATCACATTATGTCTAGACAGAATATTAACATCTATCCTGGCTTGCTTTGTCCCCTGTTGGGTTGAAGGTATGTGTGCATTGTTAGGACAAGATTACATTGAAAATTACATAAACTCTCCACTTTGATATATTCCCTCAAATATCCAATTTTAACTAATGCTGTAAAGATTTCTTGGACACAAAGAAATCTAAGTATGAGAAAATAAATTGATTTCAGCATTGCTACAGATAGTAAAAACTTGGGGTGTTATCTTTCTCTTATATAGAAAAAATTGAAAGGACAATTTCAATCTGAGGAAAGGCATTATAGTTTACAGTAGGAAAAAGGGGTACTGTGCCTTCATTAGGAAGAGACCCACATTATTCTTCATGAATCCCCAATTTGAGTCCCCTAGAACTTGGAGAATAAGACAAAGTTTAGCAATTCTGTGGTCCCTTTTAGTCTCTCTTTTTTTATTGTTTGTTTGTTTATTCATTTGTTTATTTTCTTAACTTATTGGGACTGCCCAGACTCATGTTGGCTTTTTAGTGTAGTAATTGTGAAAGTCCATGTAAAAAAAAAAAAAAACCACATCACCACTACCCTATGAATAGTTTCTGAGAGAAAACATGGCCCTCAGTTCTTTTCTTTTTCTCAGCTTTATTGTGGCATATTTGACATTGCATTTGTGTTATTAACCAAGGAGAAAGGAGTTGGAGCAGTGCAGACTTCTAACCAGCCCATCCCATGATCTGCCCACTGAGGCAAACCTGCCAAGGACCAAGAAGAATAGTGGATAGGCCATTACTCCCTGCCCCACCCCAGGGGGAGTTCCCAGAAACCAGGGTCCACTGAATAAGGACAGCAGCAAAGGACAGAGGCCAAGGAAGGAAGAAGGAAACGAAGTCTTTGGGTGGGCTGGGCAACCTCTTAGCCGCTCATTCTCAGTTGAGATGGCCAAGTGCCCCAATTTCAAAATCATTCTAGAAATGAAGCATGAGTACCCTTGGTCTATCCCTGAGCCCCCTCTCTCAGATAATACCATGCCTCTAAAGAGAAAAGTGTTAGAGTCTGACACAGCAGACCTGGATTCAAATCCCGACCTTGCTGTTTAGAACAGTCTGGCCTTGGGCAATTTACTGCATGTTCCTGAGCTTCAATACCCAGCTTTTCTCTCCCTAAGAAGAGTAAAAGGCATACGTATGTGGTAGTGCCCTGTGCCTCAGTCATGGGATGCCGGGGGCTCTTGAGACAGGGAAAAGCAGCAAGAGGTCTCTGTCTCCCATGTCTTGACCCACTTAGTTTCCACACAGCCCCAACTCTTAGATTGCCCAGCACAGCACAGTGATGGATGCAAGGCAGATACCCACACAATAAGTGCTGAGGGGACACAGCTGTAAAACCAGCTGTTGGGTACAAAATGACGACCTAGCAGTGGGAAGTCAGACCTCTGGTTATCCTGTGCAGCCATGGTGAACCCAGCAGGCCTTGCTTGTCAGCGCCTAGCTCTGGCCTTGGACATGGAGATACCATACCTTTCATCTATGTGGATAGTGTTATGGATTGAATTATGTCCTCCTCAAATTCCTATATCTAAGCCCTAACCATTAGTACCTCAGAATGTGGCTGTTATGGAGACAGGACCTTTAAAGAGGTGACTAAGTCCAAATGAGGCTTTTGTTGACTCTCATTAATGCTACTACATATTATCCTTGAAAACTGTTAAAGGAGCAGATTTTAAATTTTCTCACCATGCACATACACACAAAGGCAATTATGTGAGGTGATGGAGGTGTTAACTAACCTTGTTGTGGTTATTCCCCAATATATCAGTTTATCAAATCATCACATTGTACATCTTAAATTTACAGATTGTTATAGGTCAATTATATCTCAACAAAGCTAAAAAAAAATGAGGCGGGGGACCTAATTAGGTGGGGACCTAATCCAACCTGACTGGTGTCCTTGTAAGAAGAGCAGATTTGGACACACAAAGACTAGGGATGTGTGAGCACCAGGGAAAGACCATGTGAAGACACGACATGAAGGCAGCCATCACAACCCTGGGAGAGAGGCTTCAGAAGAAACAAGCCTGCCAACACCTTCATCTCTAACTCTTAGTTTTCAGGACTGCGAGAAAATTAATTATTGTTGAGTATCCTGCCCCCCCACCTGCCCCGGGTCTGTGGCATTATGTCGTGGCAACCCTAGCAGACGAGGACAGATGTTCTTGCAATATTCTGATGAGTCAAGTAGCACGATCCCAGGTTCACAATTAGAGAAACTAAGGTGTAGAGAGGTTATCTGAGCAGTTTCCAATCACACAGATGACTAGAATTTGCATCTTCTGGCTCCAAATCCAGTGTTCTTCCTTTGGCATCAGATCTGTCTCCTCCATGAGGTGTATGCTCCTCTGGGCTACCCCTTCCATCTTCTCACGGGAAGGTCCAGGTTTCCGTGTGTGTGTGTGTGTGTGTGTGTGTGTGTGTGTGTGTGTGTGTGTTTCTAAGTTCATTTATTTATTTTAAGAGAGAGACAGCACAAATGGGGAAGGGGCAGAGAGAGGGAGAGAGAGAAATCCCAAGCAGGCTCCGCACGGCCAGCACACTGTCTGACGTGGAGCTCAGACTCATGTTCTGAGCCGAAAGTTCACGATCTGAGCCGAAAACCAAAAGTCAGATCCTTAACCAACTGAGCCACCCAGGTGCCCCAAGGAAGAACATTCCTATGTCATATTTGACTTTAAACAATCCTTGTGAAGGCAATCAATCTCGATTTTTTGCTGCTGTTTCTCTTTGCTGTGAAAATTAAAGATTTTAATTTTGGGACTGTCAGGAAGTTGGCAAATGTTCAGTTCCCTAGAGTACTGTCAGAAACACACAGAATGGAACGCCAAGCCCAAGATTGTCAGAAGACCTCTGACTCTCACTTTGAATGAAACATTTAATAGATTCATAGATTTTAGAGCTGGAAACATCAAGATGATGTGGACAAACAGGAAAGTGAGGCTGAGAAAGACTGAATGCATTGCTCAATTACAGCATCTTCTAAATTTGGAAGGGCTCAATGTCTCAGCTCACAGAAATTAATGGTAGGAAATTAAAGGCAGAGGTGGGGAAGGCTGGGGCAGGCATAGTGACAGCCATGAGAAGTGGCAGCCTGACGGCAAAGGAGGGAAAGCCAAGTCAACCGCCAGATTCAGCATTAGCCGTGCCTCTCAGCCTGGGGCAGTCACTCTGAAGACATCCCTGTACTCACAGCTTGGTTAAATCATTAAAGTTCATGATGACCTTTGGCTGTCCGGACAATTCAAGCTATACACTACTCTGATTCCTAAGGCAGGGACTTACATAACATATTTCATGGATAACAACAACAATAATAATTAATATTAATTGGGTGCTATGTGCCAAGGTCTGTGCTCAATGCTTTACGGGGATTATCTCATTTGAGAACTATGTCCATCCAAAATGGTTTTCATTAAAAAGCATTGTGGTACTTTAAGCTGCAGTTGGTTAGAAAATTCACTAGCATGGAAAAACTCATTCGCTTTGGAGGACTCCGTTACATGGTGGCTTCTGAGTCCTCCGTGTGTGTGCAGAGACGAGGTGGACACCTGAGGTGAATTCCACTTCTAAGCTGGTCTCCATGTAACTCCTAGTGCCACGTGCTGTTCTGTCTTGCAGTTTACCTATGTCTCATGTGTCCTTCAAGAGCCACTGCAGTCTGAGCCTCCCTCCAATGCTCCCGAGTCCTTCCTTCTCTGACCACTACAGCCCTCACTTCCTTTCCTGTTCATTTAGTTTACATCATGCGTCATCTGGTTTGGCCATTCATCTTTTCAAGTAGTTGCTAATAGTCCCTGATGTCAGCCCCTAGTCCTTCGAAAAATCAGTACTTCGTGCTCTGAATACTCTACTGGCTCTGTTCCTGACAAAGATGATCACTCATGTCACAATCTGTCATTTGTTCGTCCATCCTTTGAGACCTTCAATCTCTCGTTGGCACAACAGAGATTTTACTGCCTCCCTCAAGGGGGTTAGTACAGGCATAACTGGAATCATGTGAAAACAGTTTTTTAACTTCAGCATTGCTATATAAATGTTAATTATTTGTAATGCATTTTGAATAGGATTCAATCTACCGAAATGTGGCATGCACATAGCTTTCCAGCAGCATGCCTGTTGTGGAGGACTTCAGGGGTGTGTGCCCAGGCTGGGCCCTGAGAAGGGCCTCACCTGCCTCCTCCAGATGTGCAGAATGAGTGCTTGAGACAGCTCTTTCTGGGCATGCTTCCTGATCCCTGACTCAAGCTGGACTACTCAGATTTTCTCCCTCAACTTCAGGATTAAGTTCTAGGAACGCTCGTTACTCTCTATCAGGTGCCAGTAGTGGAAAGAAATGTAAACCCCGACTCACCTTTAGACGAGTCTACACTGGAGTAGAGACAGTAGTTGTGCAGGAGTCCCAGTGAGACCCACTTTGAATAAATGCCAGGATAAGACTGCACCTGACTGGAGATAGAGAAGGTGTCTTCAGTCAGCTTGCCGGAGGCCTAGATGTGTGTCCTGCCACCATATACTAGCACATGCTGTGCTTCTAGATGTTTCATACATTTTTGCTTAAGCTGTCTTGGGTGATTTTCTATTATGTTTTTAACCACAAAAGCGTCAGTTAAGGCAACCTATTGTGAGAGATACACATTCTTAATTTTCTAATTGAGACAACTATTCTGAAAGAGACATACTTTTTGGAGAAATAATATTAGATTAGTTTATGAGACAAATGCCCTTTTATCTGCAAAGGCACCCCAAAGGACTAAAAAGATTGTCACAATATGTTTTCCCAGAAATTTCTGTTCTGAGTTTGAAATGTCAAAGCGATAGATTTTGTTTTTCAAAACACACTTCTGCACTTCATAAGCATTAGTAATTAGTGCCTATAAAATACTGCAGTGCAGGCGTGTTCCAACGAGTGGGTGGGGCATGGACAAATCTCACTCTGCTTTCCCACCTTCAGGGCCAAAATCCACTTTTAGTGTTGATGCCCTTTACCTTCCTGTAAACTTTGACACTGTCTGCTCCTTGTTTTCATTCATTCAAGTCATTCATTCACATGGGCTACCCTCAGCTGAACATGTTCATTTCATTCAGACAAATTATCTTTTTTTTTTTTTATCTCAATGGCTCTCCTTTGCTGACTCCTTAAATATAAGCTTTCTTAAGATTTGTTTTTTCTCTTTCACTTATCCTTTGGTGCTTTTTGTTTTTTGTTTTGTTTGTTTTTGTTTTTGTTTGGTGTTGTTGTTTATTGGGACATGGCCCGTGAAGACACGTCCCAGGTCTTCTGGGCATGTTCCTATGCTCGAGAATTCGTACAGGACTCATAGTGGCCTACTAACAGAAATCCAAGCTGTTTACCATGGCATTCAAGGCCTCCAGCCCTTCCATATCAACCATATTTTGTTGTCCACACACTTGCTGTGCTGGGTACACACCTGCGCTGCCTGGAGCCTGCCATCCATCGTTATGTCACTTCGGCTCATCCTCTCTTCTCTCTGTGGGTTGGTTTCCCTTCTCTCTGCCATTGAAACACTCTGGGAATCCTTAGCTGGATTTAACTGTCCTCGCTCTGGACTTCCTGCCTGCACTGCCGTTAGGACATGTGTTTCCTTGTGCCTGGTATCAGAGCTGCACGCTCGTTTTTCTTTTCCTTTTTCTTTTTTTAGTATTTATTTGTTCTTGAGAGAGAGAAAGAGAGAGAACACACACACACACACACACACACATGCGCGCGCGCACACACATGTGCAAGGGAGAAGAGGAAGAGGGAGACACAGAATCTGAAGCAGGTTCCAGGCTCTGAGCTGCCAGCACAGAGCCTATGTGGGGCTCAAACTCACAAACCGTTACATCATGATCTGAGCCGAAATCCGATGCTCAACCACTGAGCCCTGCAGAGGCCCCAGGCTGCACATTCCAGTGGCCTTCCTCATCTGATGGTTCATTCTTCCTTTGGAAGGGTCACACTTCTTCCTTGTTTCTCTCATCCACTCACTGGAAGTGTTTTGCAAGTAGGTACTGTTCCGGGCTTGTTTGGAGAATTTGGGAGGCTGTTGAGTGCCTGGTTAAGAGAACTGGACCCTGACAGCACATGATAGAGCACTGGGAACCAGCTTTATCCTGTACCCTGTGTGCACAGATTTACCTTGGACACAGTCCCCAAACCCTCCCCAGTTTTAAGAGTACACATCTGTGAGGTGATGGTAATAGCACTGGGGTCATAGTTTATAGGTGAGGATTAAAAGAGGTAACAGAGGGTTTACTATAGAGCCTGGCACACAATGCTCTATGTTAGCACTTGTCATAAACTAACCTAAATGCTTTCAGCATCATTGAAAACTAAACCCCAAAGTATTTGTCTCCAAAGGAATTTGTACAGAGAGAAAGGGCATTTTTTTTTCTTGCTGAGGGTTTGGGTGTTTATAGATCGGTGTTAAGCTGTTGTGACTATGGCTTTATTGTTTCAGCATCTGTCTGAGATACTTCTTGTCCTGTGAATTTCCTCCCAGCCTCTCTCACAGAGATTCTTAAACTTCGATGAGCATCAGGAGACCCTGGAGGGCGTGTTGAATCACACAGGGTTGAGTCTCACTGCAGCATTTCTGATTCAGTAGGTCTCAGGGGGGAGGGGGGAGAATTTGTATTTCTAACAGGTTCCCAGGGGATAGACAAGAAAACTCATTTCTTGAAGATTTTCAGTCACGTTCCTGAATCTCACAGTTGGTAAGTATCAAAGCCAGGTTACAAACCGGGATTGGGCCCTCGCTCAACTGTTAGGTGATGGAGGTAAAGAAGCAATAGTGTCTTTTCTCTCATTGCCTAGATAGCAAGTTGCTTCATTCACTCACTCATTCATTCATACACTGATTAAGCACATACTGCACCGCAAATCATTATGTAATGTATTCTGAGGGATAAGAAGATGAATATCTCAAAAGATGTTAATCTTAATAGATTAGTCATTTTAAAAATAAAAGTTCTCATTTATTATTGAGGCAGGCTATTAATAGGAAGTATAAAAACAAAAACAATGAAGAAAATCAGTAAAAAAACTCAATGGTAAAACATGTTCAACTCTTCGGAGAAGTGATTTTTTCAGCTTGCTTTAGAAAGATCCTAGTGACGCTGAGGCTGCATAAATATTTGTGCCAGCACTTATACAATTTCTCATAGGCCATCTTGTTGTTCCGCCAGTGTCTCCTCTTGGAGTTGAATTTGATTTTGTTACCAATTTTCATTCAAATCAAATGAGAATGGATTAAAGTTAGCAACTAATCATAACATGACAGAATGGAAATATTAGTCATCACATTATCTAATAAAAGAACAAATAATAGAATATGGGAAGCTAAGAAGCTGGAGTAATGGCAAATCTAGATTTTAATATGACCTAATGCACCCACTGTCAATAAATTTTATCACAGAGATGACCCATGGTCATAATTAAGGAATTCCAGTAAGAACAGTTGTTATCAGGTAAGATGATTTGGGAATGCAAATAATCTCAAGCCAGTTGACTTAAAGCAAAAGACACTGAGTGTCAAAAGTCCCTGGAAATCCCAAGAAGGGGCAGGACACAGCTGTGGTCTTCAAATCTTATCAGATATCAGTTTCCTTCATCTTCTCTGCTGTACTGCCCTCAGGTTGGCCTTTGTCCCAAGGCTGTGTCCCAGCATGGCTTCAAGATGACCACAGCTGTCCCCAGCAGCACATGCAGACACAACAAGGTCTGGTGGGAGGAGAGGAGCCATTTTCCTTGGGGCTTTTTAAATTACCGAAGAAAACCTTCCAAGAAACACCCTTGGTGGACTTCCCTTCAGGGCTCATTTGGCTGTTGCTAAACCAATTTCTGGTATGGGATTGCCAGGTTTGCCTTGGATCCATCACAATTTACCTGAGTCTCAGAGCAAAACTGGGGCTCTGTCAACATGGAGGAGCAAAGTGACCATTGTAGGTAATAAATATGTCTGCCTCAAGGTCAAGAAATTTAGACCAGCCTACAGAGATATAGGGTAAGACATGTCTGGAGAACAGTCCTGAGGGTAAGCCCCCTGTGGATTTCTCACTTTGAGTGAAAATAGCAAGCTAAGTATACTGCTTTTCGATAGCACATGAATCACCACGATAGGCATTTACAATTGTCTGCATGCAGCTGTCAGAGGCTTTCAGCGATTCATTTGAAGAGAGGTCTATCAATTTGCTTGGATCTATTTCTGTTCAAAGGAAAATAAAGACATGTTAATTAACAGGAACTATGGTCACACTTTCAGTAATTGTGTTAGAAAACAGTTTTTCCCAAGTGGAACTTCAGTGTGGGGGCCTGTATGAACTCAGAGTTACATGTGGTAACCTGAGTTAGTAGAAGGTGCAATGTTCCTAGATTGGAACATTCTGTTCAGTAAAAAAGGACAGGTCCACAGCTGGGTGGCTTATCATCAGCCTGGTGTGAGCACTGCCATGCCACCTGAGGTTGAGGAGCATTTCCCTGCTCTTTTTGACTCTGGGTTAGGATTGGCCCAAAAGAAAGATGCATGAGGTCTGGAAGGTGGAATGTAGTAGGGGTTCAATTGGTGAGTTGTTAGGGGCCAATGAAGCAGGTTTCCAGACCTTTCCACAAGTTCCAACTTCATGGTCTAGCACCTATGCAGCCTACTTCAGGGACCCTTGCTTTGTAGGTATGGTGGGCTCCAGCTCCCCCCTCACCTGCCGGGTGCTTGGGCTAAGACTTTCCCTGCAGACTTCCCTGGCCTTCAGTGGCTGCTTTCCTGATTATCTTCTCTTCCAGCTCTTCCAACAGCCACAGAGCCCCAATTCTGTCCTAAACGCTTTGTGCTCAGAATTGCTACTCTTTCCCTTAACAAACCCTGACAGATCGGATTCTCTTAACTTCCTCTTTCCAAATCCACCATTCAACACACACACATGTGCATCCACACACACACACACACACGCTCATAAACACACATTCTCAACAGCTTTGTTTTCTGACTTCAAAAATATCTCACACATTATATGGCATCTTAAAACGTTAATACAAATGAGGCAGGTTTAGTATGCCATTCATATATTGAGCAACATTCTTTTTTCCTTTCCTAGATCTTGGATATGTTTTTACGCTATGGCCATTACCTTTGTTATTTTTGAGGGTTCCATCCTATTCTGTTACATGGCTACAATGCAGTTTGTTTCTGTTCCCATGTGGATGAGCTGTAAGCTGTTTCCAGCGTTTTGCCACCTTTAAAAGTGCTGCAGTGAACATCCTCACACGGTTATCTCTCTGTGCGTGTGGCACATGTCTCTGGAGGTTACACTCTCGGTGGCCGAGGCCGAACTCATTCCCATTGGATCTCTGATTTGATATCTGTAGCAAAATGCTCTCTGAAAGCTGTAGCAATTTTATCCCATTAATGTAGGATGATCACTAATGACTATTTCCTGCATAGAAAATCAAGAAAACAGGCCACATACCGCTTCTCATAACTCTACAGTCCCTTCAAATTCATATTTGATATCACTTTGTCTCTTCAACTTTCAGGGTAGATGTGAAACCAAGTGCCAGAGAGGTTGTGGGAGAAAAAAGGGTGTTTTTTTGTTTTTTTTTTTGTTTGTTTGTTTTTTGGGTTTTTTTTTGAGGAATGCATCTAGAGTGAAAATCCAGCTCTTTTAATATGCAATCTTTAGGACCAAATCTATCTTTTTAATTTGGCGTGGCTCTCAGCCTGGGACTCTTTCAAGAAGGGATTTAAAAATAATTATTAGAAGCTTAATATTAAGCTGAACCACATCTGGACTCTATTTTTTAGAATTGTAATGGCCCAATATTGATCATTTTGCATGAGGCATCCTAGTGCCAAAGTCCAGGAAACACTGTGCACCTCAGTTTAACATTTATTGATGGACTTATTGTGTGTTTATGTATAAGGCATTATGTACAAGACAGTATGTAGGATTCAAAGATAATATTAGGGATAATGTAAGGATAATATTAAGCTTAAGGAATTCACAGTAAAGAAAGTGAAGAGCACTTTCTTGGGTCTTTGTGGTTTGACATCTGAGTTCTTCTCTTCTTTCTTCCAGGATCCCAACACTTTGAAGCAGACATTCAATCTGTCACTTCTTTTGTCCCAACTACAAGGATGCCTTGCATATGGTAGGTCACACAAATAACTATTATGAAAAGTGCTTTTAAGCTTATATTCTGACAGGAGACAGACAATATGAAAATAAAGAAAATAATATATACTTGTTGGGAAGAGCCCCTCCTTGTCATGAACATAATTTACCCCATAAGTCCCAAGAGTAGACAACAGACATGTTGGTTCAGAGCAAGACAGTTTATTTTTTTAAAGTCTATTTATTTATTTTGAGAGAGAGAGAGAGAGGCAGCACAAGCAGAAGAGGCGAAGAGAGGGAGAGAGAGAGAGACAGAGTGAAAAATCCCAAGCAGGCTCTGCACTGTCATCGCAGAGCCCAAGGCGGGGCTGGAGCTCATGAACTGTGAGATCATGACCTGAGCTGAAATCAAGAGTCAGGCACCCCAGAGCAAGACAGACTGTGGCCAATAGCACAGCCAACAGCAGAAGCAGCAACACGCTTGTGCTAGTTCCTGTTACTCCAGGAACCATGAGGGGAGGCCATGCCGATGTTAGCTGTGCAGTGGGCCACTCTGTGCCTGAGCGAGGCAGGGCCAGGGTCTCCGTGCCTTGCCAAGGAGGCAACAAACAGGCCAGTTCTCCTCCAAGGAAGTGAGCACTTACACAAGAGTCTATGCTGTGACCACCTTGACCTCCTTAGTTAGTGCCTTTGAAGAAAATCAGACAAGTTGAAGATAGAAAAAATAGGAATTATGTAAATTGAAATACAAAGAGAAAAAAAAAACACAACAGGACAGAGAATCCTGTGGGGTGGCATCAGCAGGTCTAGCATACATGATGTTGGAATCCCAAAAAGAGAAAACAGAGAGGAAAGGGTGGAAGAAATATTTGAAGTAGCAATTGCTATGAATTTTCCAAAGTTAATGACAGATACCAAGCCATGTAACCAAAAGCTCTGAGAATACTAAGCAAAATAAATACAAAACAAGACAGAAAACCAACCAACCACAAAATAAATAAAAGAAAAAAACCTATTCGCCTAGGCATATCATTTAAATCTCTCCCTCTCTTCTCTCTCCCGCCTCTCTCTCTCTCTCTCTCTCTCTCTCTCTCTCTCTCTCTCTCTCTCTCTCTCTCTTTCTCTCTCTGTCACACAGACACACACACACACACACACACACACACACACACACAGACACGGGATAGAGAAGATTCTGAAGGCAGTCAGAGAAAGAAACCGGGAAAACATAGAATTACAGTAGACATCTTGTCAGAACTCAGGTGAGCCAGAGACATCTTTAACAAGCTGAGAGAAAAAAGCTATCAACCCACAATTCTACATATACTGAAGATGTGTTCTACAAATGAAGGAGAATAAAGAGTTTTGCAGACCAACCAAAAACTGAGAATATGTGATCAACAGGCTTACACTACAATAAATGTTAAATGAAGTTCTTCAGACAAGAAGGAATATGATACAAGACTGAAACTTGGCTCTACACAAAGAAGTAAAGAACACTGGAAATGAAATACATGAAGGTAAAATGTTTTCTTTCTTTCTAATTGCCCTAAAGGAAATTTAGCTGTGTCTATAGAGCAAAACTAGTTGGTACACATGATGTGTTTATGGAATATATGAAAGCAAAATGCACGCTCACAGTAGCACAAAGGAGGGGAGGAGAGGGGTTGGTAGTGCACTGTTGTAAGGTCTTTGTGTTACATGGGAAGTGGTGTCATATTTGATGGTAGATTCTGATTAATTAAAGATGCACATTGTAAACCCTAAGGCAGCCACTACATTTTTTAAAAACGAGGTATGTTCTTTTATCTTGGCCACCAACTTGCTGTTCAGACAGGGGAAGACCCAGCAACTTCTTAGCCATGTGAGCCATAGCCACGGACGTGGGAGGCCTGGTAGTGCTGGAGGCGGAGCGTCACCACAAGACCAATTTCAACAAATATCACACAGGGAAGGTAGGTGTCAGGCGTTACCACTTAAATAGGACCCCAAACTCCTCCCGCCTGTCAACCTTGATAAACTGCCGATGTTGGTCAGCGAGCAGATGTGGGTAAACACTGCCAAAAGCAAGACTGTAGTGCTCCCATCATTGATGTGGTGCGTCCAGACTGCTACAAAGTTCTGGGGAAGGGAGAGCTCCTGAGGCGGCCTGTCAGGGTGAAGGCCAAATTATTCAGAAAAAGAACTGATGCTTTGGGATATGAGTGTGTCTGTGTGCGGGGGGGGGGAGGCGGGGGTGCAGCGGCTGTGTCCTGGTGGCTTGAAACCACATGGAGGAGGTTCCTTGAGTGCTTTAAAAGAAAACTGAAAACAAGTGTAAATAACACCTGAACAGTGGAAATAAAATAGGTAATTGAAAAGTTCAATTAACCAGAGACATCAGGAAAAGGGGGGAAAGGGGACCAAATAGAAAACATGTATAGAAAAACAAGTAGAAACATGACAGATTTTACTTCAAACTGTTGTAAGTTAGCAAACTGAGTAAAAACTGAAAATCATTAACTTGCTGTTTTGGCTTCTGTAAACTGCTTTGCAAATGTATCTTTCTGTTCACTGCTCTATGTGGCTCTTTGTTGGAATTATCAGAAGGTGCTAACCTCGCCTGTAAATTTGCCTGCTTTCCAAATGCCAACTTAGACCGTAAAACCGCACTCCCACCTCCTCTCTGAAGCTGACCGGGCAAAGTGTACACGTGGGAAGTCACGTATTCACTATCACACAGAACCTGGAGTGCCTAACTATAATTGGTCATCCAAGACCCTCTTTTTTTTTTTAATTTTTTCATTTACTTTTGAGAGACAGAGAGAGACAGTGTGAGCAGGGGAGGGTCAGAGAGAGAGGGAGGTAGAGAATCTGAAGCAGCCTCCAGGCTCTGAGCGGGCTGTCACCACAGAGCCTGACGTGGGGCTCGAACCCTCGAACTGTGAGATCATGACCTGAGCTGAAGTCGGGCGCTTAACCGACTGAGCCACCCAGGCGCCCCTAAGACCCTCTTAAGACAAAGAACTTCAAAACTGATAGGGTCCCGCCAGAACTACTGTCTGTTTGTAAAAATGTAACTGGGTGTCCTGAAATGCTGTAAACTCTAATTGGGTAACTAAATGATGATGTTTAATGCCTTGTTGAAGTCCATATAAGCTCACTGCCACCTTTATTCGGGGCCATTCTCTGCCCCTTAACACCAGGGAGATCAGGTTTGGCCTGGCTGTAAATAAAATCTTGCCTCGCTTCTATTTGGCATTTGGTGGTCTTTATCATCACCCTGTTACACTGAAATAAAGTGGGTAATTGAAAAATTAAATTAACCAGAGACATGAGGAAAACAGGGGAAAAGGGACCAAACAGAAAACATGTATAGAAAAACAAGTAGAAACATGACACATTTTACTTCAAACCTACCAGTGATCATATTGAATGTAAATGGTCAAAACACACCAATTAAAAGACCGTGAATATTAGATTGGATGAAAAAAATGAGACTGAAGTTTATGCTATCTACAAGTAACTCACTTGAAATATAAAGGTATGATAGGTTGAAAGCAGAAGTTTGAAAGTGTCTGTTGTGCAAACATTAAAGAAAACCGGAGCAGCTTTGTAAATATCAAAATACACTTTGGAACAGGACATATTTATCAGGGGTAAGGAGGGACAAGACTTGACGAAGGGGTCAGTTCTCCAAAAATATATAGGAATCTTACAGGTGTATGCACTGAACAAGAGAGTTTCCAAACACAAAATGAAAACTGATAGAAAGGAAAGGAAAAGCAGGCAAATACACCATAAGGTTGTGACAGCAACACTGCGCTCTCAGTAACCAAGAGAGCAGGGTGGAAAAAAATCCATAGAAATAAAGAACACACAAGCAACACCATAAATTAACTCGACCTGGTTGACATTTATGAAACACACACATTTATGGAATTCTACAGCAGAATCCGTATTTTTTTTTCAAGTGCAACATGGAACGTTTATCAAGATTGGCCACATTCTGGGCCTTAGAACAAACCTTAACACATTAAAGGGAAAATTCCCAAACATTTAGAAATCAAATATCATACTTATAAATGACCTGAGAGTCAAAGAAGAAGTTTCAAAAGAAAGGTTAAGTGTTTTGAATCGAAAGAAAATGAAAAGGCGGTATATCATATTGTGCGCAGCTAATACAGTGCTAATGGGACATTTGCAGCATGAAAGGCTTACATTAGAGAAGTAAGGTCTCAGATTGGTAATCAAACCTCCACATCAAGAAACCAGAAAAAGAAAAGCAAGGTAAACTCCAAGCCAAGCAGAAATAAGTAACTGGTAAAGATATAGACTAAAAATGAGATTAAAAGCAGAAAAACAATGGAAACTAACAGAAAGTGAAAGTTTTGAAAGAATAAATAGCATTGATACAGAGGAGCAGACAAAACTGAAATTCCCGATATCAGCAATGAAATAGGGCTCGTCACTATGTCCATAATCCACAATGCCCATAAGCCCAACAGTGCCACAACATGGACAGTAATTGTCAAGTAGGCATAAAAATATGCTAATCTGGTCTTTGAGTGTGTCCTTGTGGTCCATTTAGTGTACACACCAGGACCTTCTCTGCTAGCTCAAGATGAAGATAATTGGAGGCTGTAGTAGTTCCCAGGGATAGGACTTTAATTAGATTTTCAGCTGCTCACTAATCATCCCTCCTTAGAGCATGTATGCCTGATGAGAGTATTAATCCACATACAACATCTACCAATGCACATATATATGATTGTTCAGACTGAAGGCTTTAAAGTGTCATCATGACATTTCTGAGAATGCCTCTTATGGACACAGTGCTACAGGGAGCATATGTGGCCTAGGTGCAGGTTGACATCCCCCTAGTGCCTCCTCTGAGGCCGCACGGTCCTTTGGTGGCTAATTGCCATGACTGAGTGCCTTGAGGATACTGAAGCAGATCTGGTCCTGACAGACACCCGGCTCCTTTGTTGGCTGACATTACCTCAAGGGCTCCCCAAAGATGTTTGTAGATGTCCTGGAGGGTAGTGTAGGACTCCCAGTCTTTACCACCTCCCTCCCAACTTCTTTTTCACACAGGATTTCATAAAATCCTTGCCTATTTCATCCTGCCTTGATTTCAAAATATTCCAACTGTGGTGATGTTTCAGACTCTTGCCTGAACTCTTGTATAGAGTGGTTTGAACTTGGTGATGATTTCCAAGGGGCACGCAGAAAAGAGTTTCACAAAGGGGTTTATTTAAGGGGATCGTTATTCCAATGACAAGGCTGAGGTGTGAATGGAGGTTGTCCTCGCTGCCAAGTTCACGTGTCATGGTCAGCCCTAGGACGCGGGGGTGTTTTGGAGCTGATAAGCACGTGAGGGGGTGAGTAGCAAATCCATTCGGGAATGCTGGAGAGGAGTTGGAAAAGCGCCCTGGCTGGGGGGCTGCGGCGGTGGCAGCGGTAACGTCCGAGGACCGCCGTCCGCCCGCAGTGCGGTTGCGCTGGGTGCTCTGCGCTTCTTCCCGCACATCCGTTCTCTGCCCAGGCCGCCCCTGGGGTTGCAGCGTCGGCGCAAAGGGCTGCGACGTCGGACCACGGGGCTGAAACGACAGCGCATGGGGCTTGGGCGTCGGTGCATGGCCCCGGAGCGTCGGCGCACGGCTCCCTCGGCTCCCCCGCCCTCCGACGTGGGCTGGGCGCCCGGGCTCTCGGGGCCTTCATTTCTCCCGCGCCCTCTCGCCTCACCTCGGTTCGGTTCCTCTTCACGGCTCATGCGCCCCCCGCAGGCAACTGCAACTCCAATAGCGGCGCCTGTGGGGCTCCGGGGAGGCGGCACCTTCTTACTGTACCTGCCCGAAGGGGAGCTCCGTCCTCTCTCCCTCGTTCTCTCATCACCCAGCCCCCACCTCGGAAAGATACCCCCCTCGCTCGATACTCTCAGGAGTGTCCCGACTTTCCCGCTTGGCCTGGACCAGTGCAGACGGTAAGAAGGTCGATGGAATGAGAATTTCAAAATTCTCCTCATGGCCTGGGGAGCGCTGCTTGGGCAGGGAATTGCTTTGCTATCTTTTTACCAAATCACATTTCACAGGCTGTTTCGTATTCAATCTGTAAAGTGGCGCTGGAGAGTTCAGGGAGAACCTGCCGCTCTGACGGGCTCGGTGGACGTCTCAAAGCTAGAGGGCATTACAAAGCCTAGTTTACAACGGACCCGGTGCCATCTAGGTCACAGCACTCTGCTTTGGACAGGGCACAATTAGAAGAACACCTGTCAATAGAAATGAAGGACTTAATTCTCGGTTTCCCTCAAGTAATGGCATATAACTGATATTTCACTTAAAGCCTGCTTTTAAGGTGCTTGGCTTCAACAGCTGGCTTCCTGTAATTTTTCTTTATCCTGTTTAAAAAAATGTTTCCTATGGTACCATTATTCCTTGCAGGGTTCTGTTTGATCTTCTATGCATCGTATTCTTACTAATGCAGTGTCAAAATATTTGTACCAGCAATGTCCTGTTCTGGGTGACCTCTCTTTAAGAAATACTGCCTTTGTTGATTTTCATGTTAAGAATAGATCTGTTCACAACTATCTAACTCTGTTCATGGTAATTGCACTATTTCCTCAGATGAACACTTCAAAGAAAAGGAAATGGGAAAGAAACTAATAAATACGTGTAGCAATCAGGTTAAAGATCCCAGCGCTATTTGTAAACCAAATAAATCATTTAGTCACTAAAAGAACCTTTAAGGTGCACCTGGGTAGCTCAGTGGGTTAAGTGTCTGACTCTTGATTTCAGCCCAGGTCATGATCTCAAGGTTGTGGGATCAAGCCCCACATTGGACTCTTCACTGAGTGTGGAACCTGCTTGAGATTCTCTCTGCCCCTCCCCTGCTGGAGCTTGTGCTCTCCCTATCTCTCAAAGTAGATTAATAAACTAAAAAAAGACCCTTTAATGACTGATTACTTATTTCTTCCTATAACTTCCAACAATCAAAACCATTAAAATGCAAAGAAACTTAAGTTTACTCTTCAACTGGAAATCTATAATTTATTCATCAACAGGTAATTCTTAGTAGTGATAAAATGATTATAATGTGTATCAATTTGTTTGGCTAATCAGTAAGCCATCTTATAATCCTGATACATTTTGAAGGGCAAAGCAATTCATCTTAAAATTGGTTGCTAGTGCAACATTTCAACAAATTCTTAATGACACCTGTAATTAGAGACTGGGGGAAATTGTCTTAATCCTTAAAGCCTTGGGTAGTGAAGCAAGCACTTTGATTTCAAAGGCCTTTTCCAGTTTTCCCTGGAAAAGACAGTCAAAGCGGCTGCTCTTTGAATGGGTATGCTGCGCTCTGCTATGGGACATGTGAGTCTTCTGGACTCGGTGCCATCTTGAGATTTTTTTTTTTTTATCTCTATGGAAGAACATCATGCTTGGTAACAGTTGACAATAGCCAACTCTTGGGGAAATTTTAGTTTTCAGAACCCTCCAGAGTGATTGGTGAAGGACAGTGGTACTCAGCTAGGATCATCTTGCCCTCCAGAGGACATTTGGCAATGTGCTTTCTGATAAGCATGACTCATGAGGGATGCTAGTGGCATCTGTAAGCAGACACCAGAGCCACTGCTAAATACTCTACAGAGCACGGTCTAGCTCTCACAATTAAGAATTTTCTGGTCCTGATAGAAGCCACTGAGAATGACAGGGACCTCTCTGCCTTCCTTGAAGCTGCCTGGACCTCTCTGGTCGACTCTGCTCAGTCTCCTGGGAAATGTCACAAGCCAGACCATCGCTGGACTGAGCTGGCATGTGGAAACATCAGCTGTCGCCGGTCCCTCCACTTCCCCCCTCCAGCAGGACTCACTGGGAGGTCCTCACTGGTCTGGATTCCAGTCTCAGGAAAACTCAATGGTTTATCAGGTCAGGAAGCTGCATGCTTTAGGTTTTTTCCTTTTAACTTGTTCTGAAAGGTCAAAAGAGATATATTTTAAGATGACTAAAGTCAAGGAAATATTTCCTTTGGGTTTCTAAAAATTTTCCTTTCCCTCTTTTCTTCCTTTTTTGTTTTTTTCAAAAACTTCTCACTGACCTTTAGTGACTGCCATTGTCCATTGTGTTACAGATACAAAGAATGGCTGAATGGTGGGAAATTTTTTTTTTTCAAATAGGAAAATCTGTATTCCAAGATAACCCTCCACATGCAAAATGGCCATTTAAATATGTTTTTGACAACTGAACATACTGAAGTCATATAAAAAGCCTGCGCTGTACCATGAGCTTGTGCTTCTCATTTTCACAAAGGCTCCTTTTGTTTGGGAGGAGGTAGCGGTGAAGGGCGGGTGCTCTAGCAGGGGTGGGGGGTCGGGGGAGCAGCCAGTCTGGACTCCGCAGCCTGAACTGAGCTGGGTCTCTCCACTGACTTGCAACACCTTTGGCCACAGAACACTGTATCAGAGCTATGAAAATCGATTAAAAAACATTTGCAAAGCACTTCAGGCTCCTTGGAGAAAGGGTCTTAGGGATGGAAGCCATATCATAATTCACACTAGATCCGGCACAGTCGTAAAACAGAGACGAACCTGCTGAGCTGAGTGCTTTGTGGTGACTTCATCTTTTCCTGAGCTAATAGCTGTTATGGCTAATACAGCTCCATACGAACAGCTTGTCACATAGCTCTTATTAGTGGCCTGATGGTTTTGTGTGAGTCTCTTTCTTTCAAGCTTTAGCAGAAAAGACAGGTAAACGAATTTTGAAAAGGCACAGCCTGAGCCCTCGATAAAGGCCTAATACATTTTCAATTGGATATACTTCACTCAATTTTCGGGATTTGTTTCATTGGTACCGTATTCATACAGATGCCACTGTAAAATGTTTTGGAGTGCAAAGATAAATGTAAACTTGGAGGAGTAGAATTTGCATCTCCTTTAACATTTCATCTTATTTGCCCCTTAGCATATCAGTTATTAAGAATCTATCAAGCACCTTCTTTTCTATGAAAGAGGTCAAAACAGACTATAAGATGCAAAATGCATGTTAAATCTAACAAAAACAAGAAAAGTAGCTGTAGATCACAGATAAGAGGAAATAGAGGAGTACTTACCGTATGGTGAAATTTTTACAGCCAGTGATATGTTTGTGTGGAATGTACCCATTGTGTTAGTGGGATTCTCCAGTGACCACAAAGATTTTTCAATATGGAAGAAAAGATATTGTGCAGATTAGCTCCTAAGGATACCAGGGCCTTGGTCAGAGGAGGAACCACACAAACAGCAGCAGCTAAGTAAACGCCTTGTGGCCTCTGACAGGCTGTCTGTGCTGGGTGGTCAGCCTAAGGCAGATGATGTTCTACCTGGGCTCCTGCTGGGCCGCGGGTCCTGGAGGTGCCTCTGCAGGAATGCTTAAAAGTAAGGCTTAACACAAGCTACATGAGCCAAGAAAATCAGAGGAAAGCATCAACTGCCTCAAGAAACCATAAGCATTCATCACACGGTCAGGAAAGGGCCATGGCAATTTTATCAATCCATCAGTGTTGGTAGGGGCTGGGTGACAGTTCCTTCAAAACTGTCAGACACTTAGAGGAATAAATCAGCATTTGACATAATTTTCTTCTTTTCCTCTTACTTTTTTCCTTCTGTCTCTCCCTCCCTTCCTTCTTTCTTTTCTTTCTTCTTCATTCTCTCCTCTCCTCTCCTCTCCTCTCCTCTCCTCTCCTCTCCTCTCCTCCCCTCCCCTCCCCTCCCTCTCTTCCCTTCCCTCCCTTCCCTTCCTCCTACCCTTCCTTCCTTCTTTCCTTCCTTCCACTAAGGAAACTATTATATGTCGGGTCCACTGATCTTCCATCACTGAATTAAGCATTTCTTACTTTTACACGCAAAGTGCTTGAAAATTAGCTCAAGTTGACCTCCACAGTCATCAGCAGTGAGCCGAATTCTGAATTAGTCATTGGGTCACTGTGTGTATCCAGGCAAATTCCTTAAAATTTCCCAGTCCTGTTCATTTCTCATCTCCCTTACAATATTTTTAGGCTTAGAGGGCAAGGATTTTAATAAGACTAAGGGGGCACCTGGACTATATAGAAACTTACAAGTTGCTAGCTCTCATTAAATTAGAATAGATTGGTCACCCATTGACTTGAAAGAATCGGAGAACTTTTAAGGGTCTAACCCATCTGGGGCTCCAGGAATGACCCAGGGCCAGGGAAGAAAGTTGTGAGTGTGAACCACAGAATGAATGAGAAGCTTGAGCGCCAAGCTCATGGACATTTCAGTGTTTGCTAAACTGAATCTGAGTGCTTATCTAGAGGAGGTAAAGAGAACAGCAGGGCTGTAAGCACCCCACCCCCACCCCCGGTGGCATTATCAACACAGTTAATGCTGCAGATCATGAACATTGGATTCTCTGATTCAATTTATGTGCAAAAAGAAGCACCCAGAATAGAGGCCTAATTCTTCCTCACAGCATCTCATTACGTGCTGTCTCATTTCCTCTCCTGGTGCTCAGTTGACTTAGACTGAGCTCAGCAGAGGTTGAGGGGAAATTCAGGTCCATTCTCCAGGGTACAGAGCAGGGCAGAGGCAAGACTGGCCCCTCCTTGTAAGGACTCCTTAGGCCATTAATAATTTAGGCAGATAAAGAGCTTTGTTAGTATGAGCAAGTGCCTCACTTTGTCTGATTGCTTTTCTACCCAGGGGAATTGATACTTTCTCAGTCTAGACTGGCCCTTAGCTTACAATCCAGACCTGCTGCTATAACTTGCATGTGGTCAGCCCCATTCGTCCCTCTTCAATTTCACACAAGAGAGAGAAGTAGGTGTGCGCCAGGTCTGCAATGTGGGAGCCCGAACCCACACTGCTTTTTTCTCACCTACTGCCCACTTAGTTTCCACTTCATTCTGGGCATTTGAAAACTATTGCAGGAATGACTTCCAGGCTGAGGTGGAAGCTAGAGAAAGTGGTATCATGGGACCTTCTTCCTTAGGTACTTGCACCTGAAGGAATTTTAAAAAGTAAAGGAACAAAATCTATCAACCAGAAGTAACTGGCTGCAATCAAACCAAGAAAGGAAACAAAACAAAATGAAACAAAACACCAAACACAACTTAGTGTCATGAGAGCCAAAGAAAGAGAGTAAAAGAAGTAAAGGATCTGCTGTAAAACAGCAGCGCAGAGTAGTTCCTGACGCACGGACACACTTCTCAGCATATGTGATCTTATCTCTGTTCTCTCCGTTTCCCTCCCTCATGTCAGACTATCCTACCAGACATCCTATCTGGGCATCTCCTCATTTCATTTCCAAGTATTTCAGAATGTCTCTTTCATGTCTCTCTCTCACATGGGGACTTACTTATTTATGTTTGGTGTAACCCCAATACATACCATTCTCACGCCATAAAGCAATGAATTCCTGTCTCTTAATGTCCAGCCACAGTCCAGATTTCCCAGATTGTCCCATAAGTGTCATTTTACAATTAGATTTCTTGAATCAAGATCCAAAGAAAATTCACAACTTCCTTGCATATTTCTTATTTTTTCCTTGCCATTCGTTTGTTGAAGGAAGTGGGTCTTCACAACCTTCTCATTTTTGGTAGATGTAACTGGAAGATGATGGATATAAAGTGGACACTTTCATGACTACAATTTTTTGAACTTCTTGTGTTATTGCTTATGGCCAACCCCTCAGTCCGTGATGCTTCCTCTGGTTTGGTGCTGTCTTCGACCTGGTGCTGGAATGTGCTGGGTTCCAGCCTGCCATGCCTGCAACTCCTCTGTCTTCCTTTTTTTCTTTTTTCTTTTCTTTTTTTTTTTTTAATTTATTTTTAGAGGGAGAGAAAGTGAGAGCGTGAGTGGGGGAGGAGCAGAGAGAGCGGGAGAAAGAGAAAAACCCAAGCAGGCTCTGTGCTGCCAGTGCAGCAGGGCACGGGACCTGAACCCACAAATTATAAGATCATGACCTGAGCTGAAACCAAGAGTCAGACATCCAACTGACTGAGCCACCCAGGCGCCCCTCGCCTGTCTCCCTCTTGTTCCCTGTGACCTCATCCTGGAGGTCTCTGCTCAGGAGAGCATGTATCGAGAAGCCTTCCTCAGGCTCCCTTGACTAGATATACATTCATTCCCCTTAATGTATAGCCTCAATGAGCCATGTACCTTCACTCTATATTGCTTATCAGATTACCATGCTACTTTTATTTATTTGTATAAGTCATTTGATGCTCCCCTACTACTATACTCCTGCTGTGGGAGGATGGGGAAGTGTCTTCTCTCTGTTATTGTGTTCGCGGTACTTCACACCAAGCCTGACACATGGTAAGTGCTTGAGGAATATTTGTGGAATGAAGAAAAAACTGCTTATGGGCTTTAAGAAGTGTCTATACAGTCCAATCAATATAAGATAGGAAGCTAAGCAATTTACTACCACCTCTGTGAGTCCCTCCATGTTTAGGTTTTTGCATTTAAATTACTGGTTTAATGTTTTGGGATTACATTTTGAACCATAATTACTGCCATTTTGTAATTGGAATCTTTCTGAGTGGGTTCAGTGCTCACCACATGTCCTTCTATCCGCCCTATCTCTATTTCTCTCTTATTTGCTGGTGCTAGTCCTCGAGGTGGCTCTTCAGGGATGGCTCATGGGTGCGATGGTCCCTGACACGTTTGAAAATGCCCGAATGCTGTCTTCAGAGTTGAATGACAATGTGGCCTGGGAATGATTAGGTTACATGTGTTAGACAATTGGAAAGAATAGAAGATGTCATGTTTTGCTTTGTATCATAAAAACAAAGCAACAAATTTCAGTCACTTTCAGTATGTTTTATAATTCAAAGTAATTCTTTGAATTTGTTAATTTCAAAGTATTTCTAATTTCACAGTTCTTTATATGAGAACAAGATTGAGAAATCTCTACAATGAAATCAAGAAACCATTTAATTAAACATTTTTTATAGGTGTTCCATAGCAATCATTTTTTTTTTGGCTGATATATATAGATAAATCAAGAAAATTGCAAGGAGAGGATTGAAAAATTATATTATTTGAGCCAGAAATTCCAATCCTCTTTTTGTTCCCTAGAGAAATGTTCACACCCTTGCTCAAAGAACTGTATCAAAGAATGTTTCAACTTCATTTATAAAAGCTTGGAATGCAGAAATGACTTAAATATCTATTGGCAGGAGAATGGATAAATAAGTATGGTTCATTCACATAATGTAGTACCACAAATCAGCAAAAATAATGAGCCATAGCTAGACAAAGAAAATCATAATAAATTTCAATTTTATGTTGAACTGAAAAGAGAAAGTTACAGAAGAATAAACAGTATATCATTTATGTCAAAGCTTAAAAGCAGGCAGAAGAACACTATGCATTTGGGGTGCCTGGTGGCTCAGTTGGTTGAGGGTCTGACTCTTGATTTTGGCTCAGGTCATGATCACATGGTTGTGGGACTCAGCCCCATGTCAAGCTCTGTGCTGAGGGCCTCTCCTGCTCGTGTTCTCTCTCTCTAATTAAAAAAAAAATAGAAAAAAGAATACTATGCATTTATATGGACACCAAACTGTATTTATGGGGTAAATATGTGCATTTACAACTGCCAAGTTCCAGAGAGTTGGGCGTGGGAGTATAGGGAAGGTCTGGGGGGAGAGAGAGCAGTCAGGGAGAGGTGGGGGACGGGGGCTTCCACTGTATATGCACCATTTTATGTCATACGATCACTGATGGATGTTTATTCTATTCATCTTTAAAATTTATGCATCTTGTTGAATTGAAGTATTTAACAGTACTAAGGAAAGCTATGTTGTTAAGTAAAATTTAACCTTTGATGATTGAAATCCATCTCATTTTTTTACTGACGCTCACAGCAGCTCCAGCAGTTCATAGAACCTGTCCTATACCCATAGTTATTTTCTTGTTTCCTTCTTCCTTTTTTCTAATTCTTTTTATGACTCTTCAGTACTTCTTGCAAATTGATGACGTGTCTAAAAATTTAGTTATATATTCTATCTCTAGCTAACTATTCAGCCACCTATTTATCTCTCCATCTATCTATACCTCATCTATCTAGATGTATATTTATATCCAATATTAAAACACAAAATTCAACTGAGTTTTAAAGATCTTATTGGGTTTATTCAATGGTCCATGAGCCAGGCAGCATCTCATACAGCAGGTAGAAAGGAGCTCTGAGGTACTGAATCAAATGGAAACTTTTATAGTCAGGAGGGAACAGGATCAAGGAAGTTGTACCGGGCAAAGAGGGGTTGGTTGAAACAGTTATTTTCCTTTAGGGGATAGCAGGGGCCCATCAGGCAGATTACCTAATTAGTGCTGGTCAGGTGATTCCTGAGTGAGTAGTTTGGTTCCATTTCTGGGAAGGCTGAAACTAAAGTCTCAGTTTGGTGACATGGTGCTTAGCATAGGTGGACTCTCTTTGGGGCCAGTTGTCTTGTTTTTAACATGAAAAATGTGATTTACTCTACTGACTTCAAATTTGACTTCAATCCCTCTAGTTGATGGAACCAGTTCTAAAATGCTTTACACTTTGAATTTGGGAAATGCTCCCTCAAAAAAGAGGGAAGGAGAAGCATACTCCCACCAGACTTCTGGAGAAGTAGCTGCACTGGGTTTCTCAGCTCTGCGAGGCCTCTGAATTCTGTTCTGAGCAAGAGAAGCTGGCAGACATCCTGTGATCTTTTTCAGTTTGCCTGAGCTAAGTCACTGGCTGTTATCTTTTATGTTGTCACTTGCTGATTTTCTTGAAAGAGCTCAGCTTTAGAGCTTTTGTTTCAGCCTTACTGAGAGCTCGCATCCACACCTGTTGAGAATGTGTTCGTCAGTCTTACATGGCTCATGTTATTCGGAGCGAGATGGAAGTCAGACCACGCCGCGGGGGGCCAGGGGATAGTGGTGGTGGTGGTGGTGCAGGGGAAAGGGGAGAAAATTAAATCTTGCACGATTCATGGCTTTTTTTTCCCCCCAGAGTTCCCTGCAGGGTAGAAGCTAAATGTTTAATCTTGCTGTCTCTTTGAGGCATTATTCAAGCCAAGTGTGTGGGGGAGTGGATTGTTACACTGCTGCTATTTTGAGAGGAGTGAGCAAAATGTTTAGCTTTTTCCACTATTCATACAAGTGACATGAGCAGGGTGATTTGGTGACTTAGCTGCTTAGGATATTTTGCACAGGCTTTGGAGATAAGCAGGTTAGGGTGTTACTGTTGTAATGGTGTGAGATCCAAAGCAAGAAATATCAAATAGTGGCCTTAAATTCCAAATGTCCCCAAATGCTTTCCCCTAGAGCGTATGAATATGTATATCCAAAGTCTGTACAGAGACATAATCCATACTGGAGAAGAAAGGATCTGGGGATGGGCTGAGATTCCCCCAAGGGTCCTCCTGTTTCCAGCCACATCTTTATCTCTTCATCTGGGGCGACTGCCACCGAAACCAGTGTGGAGCCAGTCACTGAGCGGTAGATTAGAGGACACTCTCGGGTTTACCAGCGCAGCGTGTCCTTCTTGTCTTCATGAGGGCGGCATGGAATCCGAACTTCCTTCGTGTCGCTCTTAAAACCAAGGCAGTGTTTGCTCAATAGGTACTGATTAAGGGACTAAGGCTCTAATTCGTGATACTGTGTCATGAAGCCACAATTATTTAAAAAGTTTGATTTTGGCAAACCAATATACAGACAAATTACCAAAATGGTATAGAAGGCCTTGAAGGAGCCCCAAATACTTAAGGGAATTAATATAGGAGAGTTTCAAAGCAGTTTGGAAGAGATGGATTATTTAATAAATGGTTGGGACAACTGAAATAAAGTCATAACTTGACATTAAATCCATTGCAAATGACTTAGAAATTTAAATGTAAAAGTGTAGGAGTGCCTGGGTGGTCAGTCAGTTAAGTGTCTGACTCTTGACCTCATCTCAGGTCACGAAAGCATGATTTGTGGGCTTGAGCCCTGCTTAGGGCTCTGCACTGATAACGTGGAGCCTGCTTGGGATTCTCTCTTTCCCTCTTTCTCTGCCCTCCCTACTCTATCTTTCTCAAAGTAAATAAACTTGAAAAAATGTAAAAAAATTTAAATGTAAACACTCAAATGGGAGATTCTTTCAAGATGAATATTAAGAGGTGGGAAAGTGCTCATTTTGGCAACACATATACTAAAACTGGAATGATTCAGAGAAAACTAGCATTGCCTCTGTGCAAGGATGACACGCAAATTCGTGAAACATTCCACGTTACCAAAAAGGGAGGGGGGCTGTGGGAGGTCCTTCTAAATAAAACTTAAACCCAGAAGCCATAAAAAGAAAACATTAATACACATGACTATATTAAAAATTTCTACACAGCAGAAAGCATAAAAAAGAAAATTAGAAACCACAACCTGAAGAAATACTTGGAATGTATAAGAGAAGGGCCTCATTGTTAAAAAGAAATCATTAGCTGACTGTTAAGAAAAAGGTCTTAAAAACGTGCAAAAGACCCAGATAAACAATTTATTGAAAAAAAAACCCCAACAAAACGAATAACAAGTGGTTCTACCACGTAAAAGGATACTCGATCTCATTGAAAATGAAAGAAATAGAAGTTAAAATCATCAACACCATTTTTCACCTATCAGATTTATCAGATGGTCTTGCAAAATCAGTAAGTGAGAAAATACACACAGGCTGGAAAAAGGCAGTCCCATACATCATTGGTGGGAGTATAAGACTTGCTATCTTTAGAAGGAACACATACTTTTTAAAATATTTTTTTTTAAATTAAGGTTTCTTTATTTATTTTGAGAGTGACAGAGACAATGTGAGTCGGGGGGGGGGGGCAGAGAGAGAGAGAGAGAGAGAATCCCAAGCAGGCTCCACACGATCAACACAGAACCTGATATAGAGCTCAAACCCACATAACCATGAGATCATGACCTCAGCTGAAACCAAGAGTCAGATACTTAACCAACTGAGCCACCGAGGCATCTTTCAAAAGTACGCATACTTTTATATTTGATAATTCAACCCCTAGGAATTGATTCAACTGATAGTCATGCACACAGGTTGCATAATGAAACAAATACTTATTGTGCCATTGTTTGTAATAACCTAACACTAGACAAAATCTAAATGTTTGTTAAACAGGGGGCTGGTTAAATACATTATGAAATAAATTGATAGTGGAATTAATAATATAACTATTATAAAGCAGGCAGATCTATGTAAACCAACTTGAAAAAATTCTCTGCATCTACTATTTAGTTGTAAAAAATGCACAGAATAGTGTACTCCTATTTGTCATTTCAAGTAAGTATGCAAATGACAAAATACTCTAAAAATGAAATTAAGAAAGTGGCTACCACAACACATACAGAGTAAACAGGGAAGAACTAAACATATAATAATAATACCATATGATGTTTATAGTGTACTCATAAGCATTTTAAGAAAACATAATAATAGTTTTTATAAACTTGGATTGGATTCCTAAGCAACTACAAAACCCAGTGATCCTAAAGTTACATAAAGGGAGTTAACAGGAGAAAATTTTGTAATGTACAATAGAGACACATGAATAAATTTACATATGTAAAGTACTTCCACAGATCACTAAGAAAAAAGATAAATGACCAATCAGAACACGGTTTGTAGAACGGAGTACCTACTGAGATCAGACAAGTCATTGGAAGAGATCAGTGGCCTGTTTCAAGAGAAGAGGGACATGGGATCTAGGACAGCACTTGCTCCACAAGAGGGAGAAGGCTTTCTTCTGTTCCAGTCATTTATTGCCAGTGCGGGCCCAGTATGGTAGAGCCTTCAAATACTCAGGAGAAGACAGAAATGTGGATTTAAAAAATGTTAAATATTCCCATTTCTAAATGTCAGCACTAATTTAACAAGATGGACTACAAAATGCTGTGTAGAATTCCCAAAACCCTTCTCTTTAAATTTGTTATAGAAAAATAAGCATGGGTTCCTGGGTGGCTCAGTTGGTTAAGTGTCTGACTCTTTGATCTGGCTCAGGTCATGATCTCATGGTTTGTGGGTTCGAGCTGCATGTTGGGCTCTGCACTGGCAGTGTGGATCCTGGTTGGGATTCTCTCTCTTCAACTCTCTCTCTGCCCCTCCCCTGCTCTCTCTCTCTCAAAAAAAAATAATAAATTTTAAAAATTTTTTAAAAAGAAAGAAAAATTACCAAAGGCTGAAAATGGGCCATTCATATGAGGACAAATGGCCAAAAGAAATTTAAAAATATGGCTAAGTTCCTTTAGTCAAAGAAAGGCAAAACAAAATAATGAGATATATTTTTCACCTATCATAGTGGCTGATATTAACAAGAATAGATTGTGTGTGTGATACAAGGTTTAATAAAATGGTCAATGGCATACCCATTTGGTAAGAGTTTAAATGTTGAAATCCTTTTCCTGGAGGGCATTTCAACACTATCTAAATTAAAAATTTAAGGGTGTGCCCTTTGATTCAGTAATTCCATTCCTAAGTATTTATTCTACTAAAATATTTTCACTTATGCACAAATATACATTTAGTGTTCTTTGTCATATTGCTTATAATTATGAGACATTGGAAAATCTCATTCCCTATGGAAGGATGGTTATATTAATTAAATTTTGGTTGAATCCTGATTGTCTACTACTGTGCAGTCCCTGAAAAGGATGAAGTTGCTCTCTGTGGCATTGAAAGAGCTCCAAGCTACACTACATGAAAAGAACAAGCTGCAGCACAATACATATTATTGAATGTCACTTAGGTGAAAATTATTTGTATGTGTGCATACACATGTGCATATAAGTGTATTGAGAACAGCCTACGTACTCAAGTATACTGAGACTATTAGCCCTGTTAACTCTGGGAAAGAAGCGTGATCTATGGTGGTGATAGCAGTGTGGTACTGCAGCATTTTTACTGTTTCCTTTAGATGTTCTTTTATTCAGATCAGATTGGCAAACGTAATGTGTAAAGGAACACATAGTAAATATTTTGGGTTTTGTGGGCCAGATGATTCTGTCACAAATACTCAACTTTGCTGTAATAGCAGGAAAGTACCATTTACATATTGTCTGTAAATATGTGAATGGTTGGGGCTAGCTGTGTTCCAATAAAACTTTATTTATCAGAACAGACAATGGCCAGATTTGGCTCCAGGGCTGTGGTTTGCCAGTTCTGCTTTAAATCCTTTTCTATTTTCTGTAGATATATATTTCTTTAGGTGTTTGAATCCTTTAATAAAGAAAATGTATTTATACCTTTTGTTCTTGTAAAAATTTCTACCCCACCTGCATTTTGTTGGGGAGAAGGCAAAGGAAATTGCATAAAGTTTTCTTTACCTTTAAATATTGAGTCAGTTTTGAAAAATAACCACTCATTGATTAATTTATCTATCTCATCACTGGTTTAAAATAGTCACATTAATTGTGTACTAATTTTTACATATACTTGCATCTGTTTTTGGACTCCTTATGTTCCTGCACCAGGGCCAAACTTTTAACATTACAAAACCTTTATAACTCCACTTTTATGTGTTACGGCTAGTTCCCACCTCACTTTTCTTTTCTTCCAGAATTTTCTTGACGATTCCATAGGTTTGTCTTTCAGATTAAAATATTTATAAAGTTCCACCTCAAAAAACCCTGTTTTGGATTTTGGTTGGCTGCAATTTAAGGACATCTGAGATCTATGTGTTATTAATTTTTCTTACTGAAGAACTAGGTACATATTTCCATTTTTTTCAAGTTCTCTATGTCCTTCAACTGAATTTTACAACTGCATACCCTGTACATCCTACATGTTTCTTGTTAAGTTTGGTCAAGGGCTATGGCAGACACTATAAATTGTATCATTCAGCACCAGCTCTGACTCCTTTCCAGCACGCTTGCTGTAAAGACTGAAAGGCTAAAAACCAGATTTTCTAGGCTCTGTAGAGCGAGGGTGCTGCATGCTATGTGAGTTCTCTGGAGCTGACACACCAGGGTAAAACTTAAGACAGCAGTGAGAACCAAGAAGGGTGAAACTTAGGTAGACAGCTGTGAGAACCAAGAAGGGACCCATTTGGAAGATTAGCTCTCATGGCAAACGTGTTCTGTGGCATAGGAGTTTTCTCAGAGCATTCCTGTGGTGTGATTAGGTGTTTCTGCAAGTAGAGTTGATTCTCATTTTCTGGCATCCAAGCTTGGTTCCTTGAACTATCTTCTCCAAATGCCATATGTTTCTTAATTTCTTGTGATAAACTTGTTTTTGTTGGAGGTAGCCAGAGTAGAATCTGTTGTCTGCAGTCCTGTCTGATATGCATGTTTCATTTTATTATAAAAGGGATCTTTTATTCTCTCAGATCTTCTAAGTGATTGTTGATTATATATGAGAGCTATTAGTTCTTTTTTATATTAAATTTATAAGTAGCTAACTAACTTAATTCAGATTGTTTTTAATCATTTGTCATGAAATTTCTTATGTTTTCCAGTCACATAATCATATCCTCAAATAATACTACTTTTGCCTCTTTCTCATATTTATACTTGACACCTTGCCTTCCAAAGTGCATCGACTCACAATAACATTACAGGACATTACAGTGACTCCTGATCAATGTTAAATAATTATAGGTATAATATTGGATATCCGTGTCTTGCACTTAATACTTGTAATGTTTCATCAGAAAGAATAGTGTTAGATTTGGCTTTGTTACATATTTAATTCATGATGTGGAGCCTTCATGTGTCACTATTTTGACATTTTTGAATCATAAAAAGATGTCAAAATTGGTCAAATACTTTTCATCATCTCAGGAGATGATCATATCTTCTTTGACATCGATATGGTGAATTACACTTAAGACTTCTAAATTGCTCATGCCAAACAACAGAGCAGAAAGGGTATCAGAGATTCATGACAGTCACTCACAGTGGAGTTCTTTATATAAAGAACCATTCTGACTCATCTAGTGCTTCTTGCCTTGAATTCTTCTTGATCTGGTATGGATATCACAACCCTCATGTGTTTCTCAGCCAGACTGGCAGAAAATCTTTCATCTCACCCTTAGAGAGCCTCACACCCTTGCTCTGCATTAGCTGAGAAGTCCGAGGGAACAAATCCTTTCCACAAGGAGTCAGCCCAACTTCCACTGGTAGCTGAACAGGGCGCCACAGCCTCATGCTGCTCCCAATCCAGTCCATTGCTGCCGGGAGATCTTAAAGGCCTGCTCCTGCCCAGGGCCCCTAAGGTTCCCAAAAGAGCATCTCTGTGATCATGTCCATTCCTTCTGGGCTATACTAGACCAAAGTAGACTTCATCAGCTTCCCCAACACAATCCTAAGACCCAGTTCTTTGACTAAAGTTCATGTCTCTGAGATGCTCTGCTCAGGCTGACCCATTTGTCCCACAGACATGATGCTTTTTGTAGGTCTAGGATTTTCACCAATGATTTTGCTTGTCAACTCTCCAAACAGAAAAGGTTCTTTTCAGTCCTTTCCTTGGACAATACAACTCAACTTTGTGTTCAGGCCTTCAAACACACAATGGCATGTTTATATGTTATCTTAGACCTGGCAGTATTTTACCATATAATCCCCTCAAAGCTGGTTACTCTCCTTCCTTCTCCTCCTTTTCCCCCTCATGTCAGAGTGGAGGGGGGCATAAAAGGAAAGACCCAATCACATGGGGGAGGGGAGAGAGAAGAAACTGATCATATGTGGTGACGATGGAGGAGAAAAGGACCCATTCACATGGATGGGGGAGTGGATGAGAAGGAGCCAATCAACTTTAGGGGGCAAGCAACACCTTTCACAAACCACAGTATGGTAGTGAGGGCAGCTCTTACACTATGTCGGCAGAAAATAAAATTATAAGTCAAATTCTCTAAAGGTCACTCTTAAGTAAGTGGGTGTTGTGTTTCGTTTGTGTGCATATGAGTTAAAGGTAGATGATGGGCTTTTAGACCTATGATTATGTTTGTGATTTTAAATATATTAAGATTGGGGCACCTGGTGGCTCAGTCGGTTAAGCATCTGACTTCAGCTCAGGTCATGATCTCACATGAATTTGTGAATTCGAGCCCCACATCAGGCTCTGTACTGACAGCTCAGAGCCTGGAGCCTGCTTTGGATTCTGTGTCTCCCTCTTTCTCTGCCTCAACCCTGCTTGCGGCTCAGACTCTAAAAAATAAAAATTAAAAAACTTTAAAAAATATATTAAGTTTTCTGTTTCTGGACTTACCAGACTTTGACAGTATCTATATGGCAATTTCTGATGAAAAATGTGGAAACTTTTGCCTTTATACTTTTTCACAAATTCTGTTCCACCTCTCCAAGTTTGTCATATAGTGAGGTAAAAATGTACTACTCAAATATACAAAAATGTAACTTCATTTTGTTTTTATTTATTTATTTACTATATTTTTAATTTAGTAGATTGCTTGTTTATTCACAAGTCAAAGTCTTGGTTCCTGCAATATTCATCAATCTATTTTATTTTTTTTCTTTTATACTTCAGTTTCAAGTTGGTTTCCATAAAATACCTAGTGCTCATCCCAACAAGTACCCTCCTCCATGCCCATCACCCCACTTCCCCTCTCCCCCACCCCCATAAGCCTTCAGTTTGTTCTCAGTATTCAAGAGGCTCTCATGGTTTGCCTCCCTCCCTCTCCCCAACTATTTTCCCCCCTTCCCCTCCAATACTATGGTCCTCTGTTAGGTTTATCCTGTTCCACTTATAAGTGAAAACATATGGTATCTATCCTCCTCTGCCTGACTTATTTCCCTTAGCATGATACCCTTGAGTTCCATCCATGTTGCTACAAATGGCCAGATTTCATTTTTTCTCATTGCCATGTAGTATTCCATTGTGTAGATAAACCACATCTTCTTGATCCATTCACCAGTTGATGGACATTTAGGCTGTTTCTATGATTTCACTATTGTTGAAAGTGCTGCTATGAACATTGGGGTACCCATGTGCCCCTATGCATCAGCACTCCGGTATCCCTTGGGTAAATTCCTAGCAGTGCTATTGCTGGGTCATAGGGAAGTTCTATTGTTAATTTTTTGAGGAACCTCCACACTGTTTTCCAGAGCGGCTGCACCAGTTTACATTCCCACCAACAGTGTAGGAGGGTACCCGTTTCTCCACATGCTCGCCAGCATCTATAGTCTTCTGATTTGTTCATTTTAGTGACTCTGACTGGTGTGAGGTGGTATCTCAGTGTGGTTTTGATTTGTATTTCCCTGATGATGAGTGACATGGAGCATTGTTTCATGTGTCTGTTGGCCATCTGGATGTCCTCTTTGGAGAAGTGTCTGTTCATGTCTTCTGCTGATTTCTTCACTGGATTATTTTTCGTTCAAGTGTGGAGTCAGATGAGTTCATTGTAGATTTTGGATACTAGTCCTTTATCCGATATGTTATTTGCAACTATCTTTTCCCATTCCAATGGTTGCCTATTAATTTTATTGATTGTTTCCTTTGCAGTGCAGAAGCTTTTTATCTTGATGAGATCCCAAGAGTTCATTTTTGCTTTCATTTCTCTTGCCTTTGGGAATGCGTCAGGAGGAAATTGCTTTGGTTGAGGTAGTGGAGGTTGTTTCCTGCTTTCTCCTCGAGGGTTTTGATAGTTTCCTATCTCACATTCAGGTCCTTCATCCATTTTGAGTTGATTTTTGTGTATGGTGTAAGAAAGTGGTCTAGTTTCATTCTTCTGCATGTTGCTGTCCAGTTCTCCCAGCACCACCTGCTAAAGAGGCTGTCTTTTTCCATTGGATACTCTTTCCTGCTTTGGCAAAAATTAATTGGCCATACATTTGTTGGTCCAATTCTGAGTTCTTTATTCTATTCCATTGGTCTATGTGTCTATTTTTGTGCCAATACCATAGTGTCTTGATCATGACAGCTTTGTAGTAGAGGTGAAAGTCTGGGATTGTGATGCCTCCCATGTTTGTTTTCTTCTTCAATATTACTTTGGCTATTTGGGGTCACTTGTGGTTCCATACAAATTTGAGGATAGTTTGTTCTAGCTTTGAGAAGAATGCTGGTGCAATGTTGATTGGGATTGTATTGACTGTGCAGATTGCTTTGGGTAGTGATGACATTTTAACACTATTCTGATCCATGAGCATGGAATATTTTTCCATGTCTTTTTATCTTCTTCAATGTCCTTCCTAAGTTTCCTATAGTTTCATCATACAGATGTTTTACATTTTGGTTAGGTTTATTCCTAGGTATTCTATGGTTTTTTTTGTGCAATTGTGAATGGGATCAGTTTTTGATTTCTTTCTGTTGCATCTGTTGCATCTGTGTGTAAAAATGCAACTGATTTCTGTACATTGATTTTGTACCCAGCTACTTTGCTGAATTCATGGATCAGTTCTAGTAGGCTTCTGGTGGAGTCAGTCAGGTTTTCCATGTAGAGTATCATGTCATCTGCAACAAGTGAAAGTTTGATTTCATCTTTGCCAATTCTGATGCCTTTTATTTCCTTTTGTTGTCTGATTGCTGAAGCTAGGACTTCCAGCACTGTGTTGAACAACAGTGGTGAGAGTGGACATCCCTGTCATGTTCCTGATCTCAGGGTGAAATCTCTCAGTTCTTCCTCATTGGAGATGATATTAGCTGTGGGCTTTTCATAAATGGCTTTTATGATATTTAAGATCCTTCTATCCTGACTTCCTCTAAGGTTCTTATTAAGAAAGGATGCTATATTTTGTCAAATGCTTTTTCTGCATCTATCAACAGGATCATATGGTTTTTATCCTTTCTTTTGTTAATGTGATGGATCACACTGATTTGTGAATATTGAACCAGCCTTATAACCCAGGAATGAATCCCATTTGATCATGGTGGATAATTCTTTTTATGTGTTCTTGAATTCCATTTTCTAGTACCTTGTTGAGGATTTTTGCATCCATATTCATCAAGAATATTGGTCTGTAGTTCTCTTTTTTACTGGTTCTCTGTATGGTTTGGGTATCAAAATGATGCTGGCTTTGTAGAAGGAGTCTGGAAGTTTTCCTTCTATTTTTATTTTTTGGTATAGCTTGAGAAGAATGGGTATTAACTCTGATTTAAATGTCTGATTGAAGTCCCCAGGGAAACCATCTGGCCCAGGGCTTTTATTTGTTGGGAGATTTTTTTGATGAGTCATTCAATTTCTTCACTAGTTGGGGTTCTTTTCAGATTCTCTATCTCTTCTTATTTGAATTTTAGTAGGGCATGTGTGTTTAGCAATTTTTTCATTCCTTCTAGGTTGTCCAGTTGGTTGGCATATAATATTTTATACTATTCCCTGATAATTGCTTATATTTATGAGGGATTGGTTGTAATAAATCCATTTTCATTGGTAATTTTGTCTATTTGGGTGCTCTCTCTTTTCTTTTTGAGTAGCCTGGCTAGAGGTTTATCAATTTTGTTTATTTTTTCAAAATACCAACTCTTGGTTTCATTGATCTGTTAAACTATTTTTTTGGATTCTATATTGTTTATTTCTGCCCTGATCTTTATTATTTCTCTTCTTCTGCTGGGTTCTGGTGTGTGCACTTGCTGCTCTGCTTCTAGTTCCTTTAGGTACACTGTTAGATATTGTATTTGCACTTTTTCTAGTTTCTTGAAATAGGCCTGGAGCGCAATGTACTTTTTCCTAAGGACTGCCTTTGCTGCATTCCAAAGAGTTTGCATTGTTGTATTTTCATTGTCATTTGTTTCCGCATATTTTTAATTTCTTCTCTAATTGCCTGATTGGCCGATTCATTCTTAGTAGGGTGTTCTTTAACCTCAATGTTTTTGGAGGTTTTCCAGACTTTTTCCTGTGATTGATTCCAAGTTTCATAGTATTGTGGTCTGAAAGTGTGCATGGTATGATCTCAATTCTTTTATACTTATTGAGGGCTGGTTTATGAGCCAGTATGTGATCTATCTTGGAGAATTTGCCATGTGCACTCAAGAAGAATCTGAATTCGTAGCCTCAGGATGTAGAGTTCTAAATGTATCTGTCAAATCCTTCTGTTACAATGTCATTCAGGTCCATTGTTTCTTTAGTGATTTTCCATCTAGTTGATCTATCCATTGCTGTATGTGGAGAATTAAAGTCCTCTGCTGTTAGCACATTCTTATCAATAAGATTGTTTCTGTTTGTGATTAATTGTTTTATGTATTTGGGTGCTTCCTAATTCAGTGTGTAGACATTTGTAATTGTTAGCTCTTCCTCATGGATAGACCATTATTCTATAATTAATTGTATATAATGCTCTCTTCATCTCTTGTTTCTACCTTTACTTTAAAGTCCAGTTTGTTCAATATAAGTATGGCTACTCCAGCTTTCTTTTGACTTCCAGTCGCATGATAGATATTTCTCCATTCCCTCACTTTGAATCTGAAGGAGTACTCAGGTCTAGAATGAATCTCTCGTAGACAGCAAATAGATGGATCTTGTTTTTTTTTTCTTAATCCATTCTGCTACCCTATGTCTTTTGATTAGAGCATTTAATCCATTTACATTAAGTGTTATTATTGAAAAATATGGGTTTAGAGTCATTGTGTTCTCTGTAGGATTCATGGTTGTAGTGGTGCCTCTGGTACTTTGTGTTCCTTGCAGCATTTCTTTCACAGAGTCCCTCTTAGAATTTCTTATAGGGCTGACTGAATGGTGACGAATTTTTTCAATTTTTGTTTATTTTGGAAAACCTTTATCTCTTCTATTCTGAATGACAAGCTTGCTGGATAGAGGATTCTTGGCTGCATATTTTTTCTGTTCATCATATTGAAGATTTCCTGTCATTCCTTTTTGGCCTGCCAAGTTTCAGTAGATAGGTCTACCACTACTCTGAAAAGTCTCCCTTTGTATGTTAGGGCCCTTTTATCCCAACCTGCTTTCAGAATTCTCTCTTTATCCTCATATTTTGCCAGTTTCACTATGATATGTTATGCAGAAGGTCAATTCAAGTTATGTCTGAGGGGAGTTCTCTGTACCTCTTGGATTTCAATGTCTGTTTCTTTCCCCAGATTGGGGAAGTTCTCAGCTATAATTTGTTCAAGTACCCCTTCAGCCCCTTTTTCTTTCTCTTCTTCTTCTGGAATTCCTATGATAGGATTATTGTTCCATTTGATTGCATCACTCAGTTCTTGAATTCTTTCATGCTCCTGGATCAATATATCACTCTTTTTCTCGGCTTTCTCTTTTTCTATAATTTTCTCTTCTAATTCACATATTCTCTTCTCTGCCTCTCCAATCCGTGCAGTGGCCGCCTCCATTTCATTATGCACTTCATTTATAGCATTTTTAAAATTCATCACAACTATTTTTAAGGTCCATAATCTTTGTAGCAATAGCATGTCTGGTGTCTTCCCTGCCTTTTTCAAGCCCAGTGATTAATTTTATGACTATTGTTCTATAGTCTTGGTTAGTTATGTTGCTTATATTTGTTTTGACTAATTCTTAAGCTGTCATTTCTTCCTGGAATTTCTTTAGAAGAGAGTTGTTTTGTTTCATCATTTTGGCTAGCTTTCTGTCTCTTGTCAGTTTTAAAAGCTTGTTATGCACTCTGCACCTGTGAGTACTGCTATATTAAAGGAGGCCCATTGTCTGTCCAGGGCCTGTCTGTTCAGGAAGTATTCTTTTAATGGTGTCTTTTGGTCTTTCTTGTGCATTTGGTTATTTTATTTCCCTACTCATAGTGATATTTGCGAGTCTCCACCATAAGTACTTTCACTTGTTTCTTGAAGTAGCCCTGAAAAGGAAAACAGAGAAACAAACAAACAGGGAACAAAAGCATGCAAATGCAGAGACAAATCAAAGAAGCAAGCAAATCGAAAGGAAAAAAAAACAACAACAAAAGACAAAGGACAGTCTAAAAGCATAAAACCAGAAATCCCAGCTGTAAATAAAGAGCAGGGTGGAGGCTGTGCTGATGCAAGAGCATACACAAAGAGAGGAATGACAAGGGTGAGGAGAAAGAGAAATTGAACATTGGCCAAGCAGAGAGACTAAAATGTTTAATTCAGAGAGTGAAAAAGGAGAATATGATAGGAAGTGAGAAGAAATTTATGAAGATAATGTTACCCAGAGAAAGTATATAGTCTGATTTTTCCAGGAGAGAGAGAAAGGAAGGTAATGAAGGAGGTGTAGAATATGCTTCAAGAGAATGGATTAAATGTGACCGGTTAAGCAAACCAATAACCAGAGTGCCAGAGTGTGCAGTCCAGTGGAGGGGAGAAATAAGAATGAGGTAAGGGAAAATATATCTGAATAGCAAGAATTGATCTAGAGTTAATCATGGCAATGCATCAATACTGGTCTTGCCCTAGGCTCTGATTTAAAAAAAAAAAAAAGCATCTCTCCAGAGCATATGACCATGGTTTCGTGTGGGCAGGTCTCGCCTTCACTGTGGGTCCTTCACGCCATCACCTGAAGTCACGCCTTGGTAGTTGTGGGGAGAAAAATGGCAGTGCCCCAGTGCCTTCTCAAACCAAACATTGCAAATCACTCTTTTGGGTCTAATCTCACTGTGCTGTGGGCGTTAGCCAAGGTGGGCCTTAATCTATGTCCCAGCTCTGCCTCATTTCCAGATCTTAGTCTGAGGGCTTTAATGATACCGCCAAAATGTAATCCCTCAGGATGGGCCACTTCCTAGCTGGGATTGATTAGGAGGATTAGGGGAGCAGTTCCTCCTGGTGCTAACTGGGACTGGGGCACCCAACCCAAAGAAAGTGCTACAGCTAGAGATAGGACATCTCTCCAAATGCCCTGTGGTTAGAGATGGGTTGATAGGATCACTCTCCTTCTTAGGCTGAGTTTTTTCTCTTCTCCAGGGATAGTTCTATGAGCAATTTTAGCCATGTTTTCTCTTCCCCTCATCTCTTGGCAGAGGGGGCACCCTCCCCTCTGTGCCCCCAGGTCCCAGCCTGTTTTTATCTTCTCCAGTTCACAGTTACACTCCTATGAGGCTGTCTTCTTATTGGGCTCTGTCTCGTTTCCTCCTATACTCTTGTGGTTCAGTGTCCTTTGGCTTTAGCCCTTGATTGAAAGGTGCAGGTGGGAAGTATGGAGCTCCCTATTTCTTTGCCATCTTGCCTCCAGCCAGAGCCACATCAATCTCAGCCTTCCCGCCTAAACTGCAGTATCTTCCTCAGCCCTTCTTGGCCCGATGTTCCTCAGCACAGATTCCTGATTCCCTCCTTGGCCCTTCTCAACCTAGCTCCAATTCCCTCTCTCTCCTCAACGCTCCTGCTGTAACTTCATTTAAATAACTAGGTTCATTTTATTCTGGAGCATTTATTCCCATTCTGTAGTACAGGAAATGCTAAATAAAGCAACAACAAACAATATAAATAAAATAAAACTTCCAATGCTCCATCTCTGTGTTTTTCCCAAATGATCTTTTTTTAAGTTTGTTTTTTATTTTGAGAGACAGAGAGAGAACATGAGCATGCAAGTGGGGGAGGGGCAGAGAGAAGGTGAGAGAGAATCCCAAGCAGGCTCTGCACTGTCAGTGCAGAGCCCAACAGGGGGCTCAATCTCGTTAACCATAAAATCATGACCTGAGGCAAAATCAGTCCAACAAACCACTCAACTCATTGGGTGAGGGGTGCCTGAGAATCCTAGGGCCCTTCCCAAGGAACCTTGACCCCGTAGATTGTAGATGCCTTAGGCTAATCCAATTAAAACTGACTGTCTCTGTGGGGCATGGTTACTGGAGTTAGCAAATCAAATACAAGACATACTTTTTCAATGGGACATACTTATCCTTAAAAAAAAAAAAGTATTGTTTATATGAAATTTAAATTTAACTGGGCATCCTGTATTTCATTTGGCAATCCCATCTTGGGGTAACAGAAAGGAAATGTTGAATTTATCAGGAGGCTTCCCCTCTTCTTGTCTTTGGGTGGTGTCTAGGCATCAGGAGGCCTAAGTTACAACATCGTGGAGGTAGAGGCCATATGGTCTCCATATTTACTGTCTGCTGACTTCTGGCCACAGCTGGTTGAGGTGAGGTTTATTTTGTGTACTTTGGGTGTGTGTTTCTGTCTCTTTTGGCCCACTGATGAACTAGAGTGGCTGCCAGTTCTTGTGATCCATTCCCTTGGCCCAGGCTGTGCTGGGATTGCTCCAAGACTATCACCATTGCTTCCTGATAACTGGCCTCTCTAGTTGTGTATTCCATCCTGCCCCCCTCCAGCAGGCCTGTCCCTACAGCCGGGGGTGAGGGAGGCAGTGCAAGGAACCATCCTACAAAACCATATAGCTGAGAAATAGTCAAAGGGAGGAGTAAGTTTTGCCAAAATTGATGACAATAATTGCTCTTTTTCTTTTACTCCACCACCATGTAGTTTCTTCTCGGTGTTAAATGACTTAAGAAAAGAAAGATGGAATGTCTGAACAGGCCTTCTTTCAGCCTCGCTTACTCTGCCTATCTCCTATGTAAAACTCCAGTTTGAGAGCAGTGTTCTCCTTGCTTCTACAGCCAACCCTTGCCCTCTGACCACACCCTTTCCAGAAGGACAAATCAGTTAGGTTTCCAGAACACTGTCTTCCAGAGAATCTCTTCTCTGTTATGATATCTATAGAGGTATGTATACATTTACTTAAGCATGAGAAAAAAACTTTAAAATTTTATTTTTTTTAATTTTATTTTAGAGAGAGAGAGAGAGCATGTAAGTTAGGGAGAGGGGCAGAGGGTGACTGAGAGAGAGAGAGAGAGAGAGAGAGAGAGAGAGAGAGAGAAAATCCTAAGCAGGCTGCAGACTCCATGCTCAGTGCAGAGCCTGATGCAGAACTTGATCTCATCAACCTGGGATCACGACCTGAGCTGAAATCAAGAGTCAGATATTCAACCAACTGAACCACTTAGGCACCTCAGAATAAAAAAAACTTTATTCTGCTGTCTTTAACCAGAGTTCCCATAGTAATTTTAATGACTACATACTAGTACAGGAAGTTAATCTAGTTTATGTAAACTATTTCCTGTTGTTAGACACTTGAACATTCTGATTTTTTCTTTCAAAATAAAGTTCATGAACATAGAAATTCCTGGGGCTTTATGTTTAACATTGTTTCCTTATTTTGTATGATCAGCATTGGGATTACTGTGTCAAATAAGAATTTCAAGTGCATCCTTGGTACATAAAAACCAAACTGGTTTTCAGAAGGACTGTTATATCCTGGGAAAACATGGGATGTGATTAATGTTTATTGTGATGCTCTTTTCCAAAGACCAAGAATAGCACAAGCCCTGCTTTAACCATGAATACTCTAACCATCAAGATACTGATGGGAATTTAATTTGGGGAGGAGCCAAGATGGCAGAGGGGAAGGGAGCTCTGTAAACTTCGTCTGCCCCATCGATCGAACTGAGAAGGACATTACTCTCATCTGCAAGAGCGGAAGGAGAAAATATGGACTCCAGAAGGAAGAGAATGTGAATGATACCCGAGCAAGTGAGTGCGAACTGGGGAGATTGGAAAACGGGCCAGCCTGAGACAGGAAGGGGAGGTGGGAGCCCCAGCCCAACGCGGGGCAAGCACGCGGAGCCCAAGAGACAAAGGGAAGAGACAGAGACTGAACACGCTCATAGTACTGTCTCTGGGGAAGAGGTAAAGAATGCTTAATCGTGTTTGGAGAGAGAAGCTCACTCCATAGATAACTGCTGGGTAGCCTAAATCCCGAACCCAGGTGGCGCAAGGGAAGGAATAGCTTCCAGCCCTGCGCCATCTTGGCGAGGAGTCAGAGGCCACGACAGTGGCAGTGTCAGAGGCGCTCACTTCGACCTCGGTATTGGGAGTGGGAGCACACACCTAATTTCCACGGCGCATCTCACCCCCATCATTGGCAATGCGAAACCTGAATTCCGGGTGCTAACAGGGAAAAAATAGCCCCCACCGCTGCGCTATCCTGGCAGGGAGTTGGTGGTGGTGGAGACCTGGGTGTGCGCCGGCTGCAGGAGCTCCCAGCTCATTTCCAGCAGCTCCCGGTGCCACCTCCAGCAACAGCTACACCCTCATTCCTCCCCCAATGCTAATGCAATCCCAGCTGGGGGTTGGGTCTGTATGGCACACACTTCACCTCCTGCTGTGCATCTCACTTTAGGCAGGGGCAGCCGAAATCCCTGCCTGAGCCAAGACAAACCAATTCCTCCCCCCAAGAAGCCAGCCACCAAAGCAAATACATCTCTTCTGTGGTAGCATAAAAGTGCATGGACTGGAACTTTGAACCGAGGCGGGCCTGGAAAATACAACTCCACTCAACCGCGGAACAAGGAGATCGCAATCATTAGAGTGGCCTACAGTTCGTAGGTCAGCTGAGCTTGGCGTGCCACCTATCTAATCTCTGCAGACAACAAGGCGGAGCCTCTGTGAGCAGCCTCCAAGATCTACCACACCAAACCAAGCCTATCCACGAGAGGGAGCTGCTGGGTTTTTTGTTTGTTTGTTTGTTTTTCTTTTTTTGTTTTTTTAACAAATTTTTCCCTTCTTTTCTTCATTTTTTTCTTTTCTCCTTTTTCTGTATGTATTTTTTATTATTATTACTTTATTTACTTAAATTTTTAAAAATTTTTACTCCTTATTTTCCTTTCTCCTTTCTCCCCCCCCTTTTTTTTTTACCTTCTTGCAATCCAGATATATTCTCCTATATCTCATCCCTACCTCTCCCCTCAACTGGTCATACACTTTTAGACTGTCCACTGTCCTTTGTTGTCTCTGGCCCCTTTAGTTTTTTTTTTTCCTTTTTTTCTTTTTCTTTTTCTTTTCTTCTCCTCTATTCATCTCTTTCCTCTCCATTTTCTTTATTTTCTTCCCCCATTTACTGACTGTGTTTGTTTGATTGTCTGTGTGTTTGTATGTTACTGTTCCCTCTGTGTTTGTCTGTCTGATTTCCTTCATAGGGATACACCAAGAAACAAGCCAAAGTGTGCATGACAGTGAGTCCAAAATAGTGCTGAGTAGGGAAATAAACTATTCAAAGACACAACAAGAGAAACTGAGAGACACCATGAAAAGAATATTTCCTGAAATGACAAGCCCTGACAGTCAATAAAACTCCTTTAACAGAGAAATATTAACAGGTTCACAGTGCACAACGAGCTTTCTAAAGGTGACAAGAGACAGAAAACTAGCCAAAATGACACAACGAAGGAACTCTCCCCTGAAGAACCTCCAGGAAAAAGTCACAGCCACAGAACTGCTCAAGGCGGATCTAGACAACATACCGGATCAAGAATTTAAAAAACTTGTCATAAAATTAATCACTGGGGTTGAGAATAGCATCAAAGAATCAACTGAGACAATGACTAGGCACTATGATGAGTTAAAAAAGGCTATAGATGAGGTGAATAACACACTGGAGGCAGCCACCTCAAGGATTGATGAGGCAGAGAGAAGAATAGGTGAATTAAAAGATATAGATATAGCAAAAGAGGAAGCTGAAGAAAAGAGAGAGGAATTAATCCAGGAGCAGGAAAGGAGAATTCGAGACCTGAGTGATACAATCAAGAGGAACAACATCTGTATCATAGGAATTCCTGAAGAGGAAGACAGAGAAAAAGATACTGAAGGGATACTAGGCCAAATTATAACTGAGAATTTCCCAAATCTGGGAAAAGAAATAGACATTCAAATTCAAGAGGCACAAAGAACCCCCTTAAGATGTAACTTGAATTGGCCTTTGGCATGACATATCATAGTGAAACTGTCAAAATATAAAGCTAAAGAGAGAATTCTGAAAGCAGCTAGGGAGAAAAGGGCCCTCACATACAAAGGGAAACCTATCAGAGTGGTTACAGACCTATCTATTGATACTTGGCAGGCCAGGAAGGAATGGCAGGAAATCTTCAATGTGATGAACAGAAAAAGCATGCAGCCAAGAATCCTTTATCCAGCAAGCCTGTCATTCAAAATAGGAGAGATTAA
>NC_043703.1:81775661-81777737 GCF_006229205.1 Suricata suricatta | reverse complement strand
GAGAAAGTCAGAATAGAAGGAACTTACCTAAACATTACAAAAGCAGTTTATGAAAAGCCCACAGCCAATATTATCCTCAATGGGGAAAAACTGAGAGCTTTCCCCCTGAGATCAGGAACACGACAGGGGTGTCCACTCTCACCACTGCTGTTTAACATAGTGCTGGAAGTCCTAGCATCAGCAATCAGACAACAAAAGGAAATAAAAGGCATCAGAATTGGAAAAGAAGAAGTCAAGCTTTCCTTTTCTCAGATGACATGATACTCTACATGGAAAATGCAATCGACTCCACCAGATGCCTTCTAGAACTGAGCAATGAATTCAGTAAAGTTGCAGGATATAAAATCAATGTACAGAAATCAGTTGCATTCCTATACACCAAAAATTAATCCGCCGAAAGAGAAATCAAGAAACTGATCCCATTCACAGTTGCACGAAAAACCATCAAATACCTAGGAGTAAACCTAACCAAGGATGTAAAAGACCTATATGATGAAAACTATAGAAAACTTATGAAAGAGATTGAAGAAGACACCAAGAAATGGAAAAACATTCCCTGTTCATGGATCGGAAGAATAAACATTGTGAAAATGTCATTACTACTCAAAGTAGTCTACACATTCAATGCATTCCCCATCAAAATTGCACCAGCGTTCTTCTCAAAGCTAGAACAAACTATCATCAAATTCGTATGGAACCACAAAAGACCCCGAATAGCCAAAGTTATATTGAAGAAGAAAACCAAAACGGGAGGCATCACAATCCCAGACTTTAGCCTCTACTACAAAGCTGTCATCATCAAGACAGTATGGTATTGGCACAGAAACAGACACATAGACCAGTGGAATAGAATAGAGAACTCAGAACTGGGCCCCCAAATATATGGCCAATTAATTTTTGACAAATAGGAAAGAGTATGCGATGGAAAAAAGACTGCCTCTTTAGCAGGCGGTGCTGGGAGAACTGGACAGCAACATGCAGAGGAATGAAACTAGACCACTTTCTTACACCATACACAAAAATTAACTCAAAATGGCTGAAGGACCTGAATGTAAGGCAGGAAACCATCAAAACCCTCGAGGAAAAAGTAGGAAAAAAACCTCCTAGACCTCCACCACAGGAATTTCCTACTCGACACATCCCCAAAGGGAAGGGAAATGAAAGCAAAACTGAATCCTTGGGACGTCATCAAGATAAAAAGCTTCTGCACTGCAAAGGAAACAATCAAGAAAACCAAAAGGCAACTGTCAGAATGGGGAAAGATAGTTGCAAATGACAGATCAGATAAAGGGCTAGTATCTAAAATCTACAAGGAACTCACCAAACTTCACACCCACAAAACAAATAACCCAGTGAAGAAATGGGCAGAAGACATGAACAGACACTTCTCCAAAGAGGACATCCAGATGGCCTACAGGCACATGAAATGATGCTCAACATCACTCTTCGTCAGGGAAACACAAATCAAAACCACACTGAGATACCACCTCACACCAGTCAGAGTGGCTAAAATGAACAAATCAAGAGACTACAGATGCTGGCGAGGGTGTGTGGAAGCGGGCACCCTCCTACACTGTTGGTGACAATGTAAATTGGTGCAGCCTCTCTGGAAAACAGTGTGGAGGTTCCTCAAAAAACTATCCATAGAACTCCCCTATGAACCAGCAATAGCCCTGCTAGGGATTTAACCAAGAGATACAGAAATGCTGATGCATAGGAGCACATGTACCCCAATGTTCATAGCAGCAATGTCAACAATAGCCAAAACAAGGAACAAGCCTAAATGTCCATCATCTGATGCGTGGATCAAGAAGTTGTGGTATATATACACACAATGGAATACTACAAGGCAATGAGAAAGAATGAAATATGGCCATTTGTAGGAACGTGCATAGACCTTGAGGGTGTCATGCTAAGCGAAATAAGTCAGGCAGAGATGGACAGATACCGTATGTTTGCACTCAAAGGTCTAACAGGAAATTTTCAGAATGATCTAGCTCCAAGAAAAGCAAGCAGTTAGTAGTGCTTAAGAAAAATTGATTCAGTATCTAATGGATAGTTGATACCTGTCACAAC
>NC_043703.1:81761837-81775561 GCF_006229205.1 Suricata suricatta | reverse complement strand
GGCGGGGAACGCAGCCATTGGCTAAGATATTGGCCCCGCCTTTGTGTAGCACTCATATGAGCCACGTGGAAACTTAGTGGAAGTCTGTGACCCCATGCCCAGATCTAGGTCTCATACGTCACGATCATGGTGGCGGGGTAGAGTTGTGCCTGCTCCCAGAAGGCGGGAAGCAAGGCTCTGGAGAACTGCTCTGACCCTGAGATTAGTGCACAAGTAGACTATCTAGTCGGGGCCTTTCCACACCGTATTCACAGGTTGGGGCTAGAGTCTCAGACCTACCTATTAGGGAAGCCTGTTCCAAGTTTCAGTTTTGGGGTCCAGCTGCAGCCACTGGGAGCCCCGTGCCAAATCAGGAAGTGCTTGTTATATCTGAGAAGTATCAGAAATTCCCACTCTGCTCTGATGGGCCTGGTTCTCAGATATTTACTGATGCTTCCCTGTGATGTCTCCATTAAGTCTTTTTTGGTCTTTGTGACAGCCTCACTTAAATTGGTATTTAAGCTTCCGACATTAGTCATGATGGGACATTACAGTGTAACCCTGATGCATTAGGTAAGAAGTCACATCCTTTTTCATTCCAAACTCTGCTTAACTATGTGACCTAAACAATTTTAACAAAAAACATAGTTCAGAGAGCAGGCTAGCGATGTAAAACAATTCATAATACGTAGGTTTTTAAAACAGAATCCCACAAGGAAATAAAATGCTTCCTTTCCTCTCAGATTCAGTAAAGTCCCTGATATTTCCTCATGAGTTTTAATTCTCTGGGGTCCCAGCCAGGCCAAGCAGGGGGTGTGGGGTAGAGATGCTTTGGGTTCCTTCCTCAGTAGTTGTGGTCTGTGCTGACTTGTTCCAGGTCAGTCATGCCCCTCAGTCCACTTTTCTGGCGGGGGGGGGGGGACTCATATAGTATCAGCCTCACAGCCACACAAAATTTATTTCCCATCCAGAAGTAAGACTTCTAAGACTTAGCACACTTTACACTCAAGGAGTAACTGTCAGTAGTTTGGGCTAATGAAAAAAGGGAAAAAGCTATTTATTTATTTGTTTGTTTTTAAGGAAAAGGCTTTTAAATTCAGCTCTCTAAAAGCTTTGTCAAGATTACTGGACACATTTTGGCTGGTGGAAGAAATAGGGACATGAATTCAGATCCATCAGCATATGAGCCAGGATACTTCTTTCAGGAAATTAAGATTAGTCAGAAAGAACCTTGAGAAGCCCACCTGGATGAAGCCATCCAAGGCCCTTCCTTAACTCCAGGAAAGATCCAAGCCATGTAGGTAGGTAGACATTTCTGATGGGATCACTCTGATGAAAGTGGTCCCAAGTTCTCGTGGCACTTTTTCCAGCCTTCACTAGCCCCCATGGCTCCTTCTGCCTCCACCCAAATCAGCCAAGCAGCCAAGGAGGGTTTAGGGAAGAATCAAGTAATAATGCTTTCAATCTGTGGTTTCCTCTTTCCCTTTGTTCACCTGGAGGTGTGGACTTTGCCTTCCTGGGGATCCCAGACTCAGGACTGTGTAAGGGAAGTTTCCAGTGTTCATTATACTTAGTTTGTCTTCTGAGGGGTCAGAGCATAACCTCCAGGAAGGCTGTTGGAGAAGAAACAGTTTCTAAACTCCTCCTTTTAGAAATGATATTAAGGGTAAAATTTAGCAGTTGTTGAACATATGGCTCCTACTAGGCACTGTCCTCAGTTCCATGTGCCTAGGAAATCATTTTATCTTTCTGTCATCTGGAGTGCTACAAGGCAGAGTGCCCCCTTCCTGTAGAGGTCCAAGCCTCCCAAGGGTGGGAGGTGCTGTGAGCACAGGCAAGTCCTCTTTGTTAGTCTGAGAAACACAGGCAGGATGTGCAAAGGAGATCCATAGGGGCTGCTTATACCTCTGCCCACAGCAGATATGAGGCGGCAGCCCCAGGATGCCTGATACCAAGACCATGTCAACGACAGGGTTCTGGGGCCACTTCCTCGGTGTGTACTAGGGATGTAACACAGGCTGATGGGCTGGGCGACTTCCCTGGATGTGCACGGTGGACTGTCTGGGGTGTCACTGGGAACACCTAGTGATCCTGGACACGTATTTGGGTGGTCTGAACACTTGATCTTGAGATCTTAATTCATATGACAAATATGTATTGAGCACACACTATGTGCCAGGCAAAGCAATGAACAAATAGCCTTGGTCCTTATTTGAACATTTCATTGCCTTCTGGCACCATAAGATGTTCCAAATTCACCTTAAATCACCCCACTCTTGGAACCAATCACTTCTTCAAGAACCTCTGATTCATTTTGTTAAAGAATGATGTTTAGAAGCCAGTCTGGGTACTTAGTGCTCTTATTGCCACTGGAGTGTCATTGCCTGTAAGCTGTCTTAGATTGTCACAGGAACTCAGGAACCAACCTGAAGGAGCTCTTAAAAACCAAAGCTAGAACAATTTGAACAACAGAATTAATAATGCGAGATTATAACCCATAGAAAAATAACTGTCCAAAAGCCTATGCTGATATAAATAAATAACGGCTAACTAGAGGAGAAGAGACAGCTCCTTCTTATAAAATTCCTATTAATAAGTGTAAACAGAAAGACAGAAATAGAAAATACTATGAGGCAAACTTCTCAGTACTAATTATTGGAGACAGCACCTACCCATGGATGCTAAAAGTTTGAGGAGATGCAGGATATTTGCATACTTTCAAAGTAGTTTCTTCAATATTTGTCAATGACAAGATGAAAAGTAGTAACTTTGCAATGAAGAAACGCCTCCTTAACTAAGTGACCAAGGTTAGCATCACCAGTAACAACCCTGTGATAAGATGCACTGAGAGCAAGCACCTCTCGGGTGACCTGGCCCCAAATCTATACTTTCTTCCCAATCATGAGACAACACAGACAAACTCAAATGATAAAAACCATTTTACAAAATAACCCATGAGTACTTTTCAAAGCATTGAAGTTATGACTGGCAAGGCAAGGTTGAAACTGTCACATTTTGAACAAGAATAGGAAGAAATAAACACTAAATGCAATGCTAGCCCCAGGAACAGAAACAAAGACATATGTAGTAAAAGCAGTGAAACTCTCGTAAGACTTGTTGTTTAATTAATAGTATTCCTCATTTTGATCATCGTGCTGTGGTCACATGAGATATTAACATTAGTAGAGACTGGGAGAGGGGTGTACTATTTTCACAAACTTTCCATAAATCTAAAGTTAATACAAATAGAAAATGAATAAAAAAGAAGGAAGAATCACAAAACAAAACAAACAAACAAACAAGCCCAGCACCTCTTCTCTCTTTGGGAATCTGTGCTAGTTGTGAATCCTTGGGCCAGACGCTTCACAGTGCCTCAGACTTCTCATCTGTAAAATAGGGGTAGTAGTAGTATCCAACTCGTCAGATTGTTAGGAGAGTTAACTCAAAGTGCAGGGCCCTGGCCAGCACCTGGCACATAGTGGGAACTGATGAGACAGAGTCTGCTGCTGCAATTATTTAATGTTCTTGACCCATCTGTACCCCTCTTTGGCTCACATCAGCCTTCTGGGCTCTAGCAGCTAAGGCAAGCTTAAGAGTGTGCAGACTATCATACAAAAAGAACAATGACAGGGAGCCTGGGTGGCTTTGTCAGTGAAGCATCCAAATCTTGATCTCAGGTCTTGATCTCAGGGTCATGAGTTCAAGCCCTGAGTTGGGCAAGAAGCCTACTATAAAAACAAAAACAAAAACAAAACCAAAACAAAACAAAAACAAAGGGAAGGTGGCTTATCCCTTGGGGGAGGAGGGCATGAGGCTCCTGCTCTGGAAAAGGCAATCTATGGGACACACTCACTGGTGGTCAAGTGCACAGCCCCATGGGATGGGTAAGCTCCAAGAGAAATGTATGGAAGGGGCCCCTGCATTGTGGGAACTATCGGATGACATGGGCTCTGAGGGTCTTTCCAACTGTAATTGCTTCTGTGGTGGAAGCCTGAGGACCCAGCACAAGATGAACATGTTTGGGAGGAGGGCTGAGTCAAAAATCTGTGATGATGATTCTTCTGCTCACTCTTCATGATAATGACGGTCCGTGAGCTACCAGTGCCTTAGGATGAAGGCTGTCGTGAACTGTTGCCTAGCCTCAGATGCCCTAGAGTTTGCTACAAACTTCTGGATGGACGTCTCTCTCTCTCTGGAACATGATTACCTTTGGAAATCTTTCTAATTGTTTTACACTTAACTCTATGGAGTTAAAATGCCAGCCAAGTTAAAAACTTTCCAGTTTTTCAATCCTAAAGTCTAAAACTCATGCTTAATTCTGCTTTTTTTTTCTAACTGTCTACATTCAGTTGATGGATGTAAATCATGTCTGCCTTGCTTTCCAAAGAGTGTTAGCACATTTGACCACTATGCTCTGAGCCTCCACTTTTGCTTACCAAGATTTCTACAAACTTCCTCCCTGTTGTCCTGCTCCCAGGGCCTTCCATCAGTCAGTTTCCCCACAGCCTCTAGAGTGATTTCTGAGCAATCTAAATAAGGGTGTGCGATGAAGCCTCTCAAAACCCGCAATGACTTCTCAGTCTATCCAAGATTTAATCAGACTCTCACCCTCTCTTCTCATCACTTATGTTTCTTTGCAGCTCCTCAGACAAACCAGGCTTGATCTGGTCTCAGATCATTTATATCTCTAGTTCCCTTTGTGGAGAGGTTCCTTCCTACAAATATGCACTCAAAACTGCTGGCATCTTTACTGAGGTCTTGTGTCCTGGGTCACATTCAATGGGACTTCCCGAACTACCCCGTCCAAAATAGCACCCTTCCCAAACCCCTGTTGAAATCTGTCCCCTTACCCTGCTTTAGTTTTCTTCACTGCACAGATGCCTGTCATTAGATAATATGTTTGCTTGTTTATTGCCTGTCTTCTTCCCTGGAAAGTACATTCCATGAGATTAGGGATTTTGTCTTGTTCATCCCTGTATTCCTTATATCTAGAACAGTGCCTGGCACATGTAGGTTTTCAATAAACTTGCTGAAAGATCTGTGGTTGTTCCAGGCTTAGCCATCTACCCTTTTCCTAAAGATCTGCTGTGTTTTTAATCTACATTCATTTGACAGGAAGTGCTGCCTTGTATTATTGCATACTCGTTTGTCTCTGTGATTTATATTGCCAACTAAATGGCAAAGAGCTCAGGTAGAGGACTATGATTCATGCTCTTTGCATGCTTTTACCTAGCACAATGTTCTGCACCCAGTGAGTGTTAAATGTGTATGTGTTGATGTGGTACCAACCTTGGTTTTTCTTTTGATGTCAGCATTTAATTTTATTTCTTTTATATTTTTTAATGTTTATCTGAGAGAGAGAGAGAGAGAGAGAGAGAGAGAGAGAGAGAGAGAGAGAGAGAGAACAATGGAGGAGGGCCAGAGAAAGAGGGAGACACAGAATCCAAAGGAGGCTCCAGTCTCTGAGCTGTCAGCACATACCCTGATGTGGGGCCGGAACTCATAAACTGAGATCATGATCTGAGCTGAAGTTGGACGCTTAACCAACTGAGCCACCCACGTACCCCATTGATGTCAGCATTTTAAAAAGAAGTTTTAGTGGACTTAAATCAAATTTGGGTCTCAAGGATCACATATCAAGCCCCAACTGGTAAATTGAAGCCTATTCTTATACATTAGCTTTATCTCTCTGCCAAGAGGTAAAATAGAGAGAATTATGAAGTCAAATTCCAGCATGCTGGGACTCTGCTCCATTCTGGGCACTAAGACTAGTCATTTTCAAAGTGGGTCTAAGAGATCAAGCAATTTTCATAATAATATTAAGTTGTAACTTTGCACCATGTTGATATTTACACCCATGTTGGAAAAGCAATTGTGGGTCAAAACTGCTGATGTGTTAGTACAAAACAGAGCAGTATTCCCCAGCCACACTAGAGGTCATAGGGAGAAATATTTGTCTGATGAATTGGCAAGCTCAAGTAGCAGCTCTTCATTCATGGAACACCATTTTTGTTCAAAAGAACAACTGACAAATGGGTCAGTCAAAGTTGGGTATCTGGCAGACATTGTCTCAAAAACAAAAAGAGTGAGTCTGTCATTTCAAGAAAAACAAGGGGCAATATTTGCTGCCATAATGACATGCAAGCTATTAAGTGAAAGTTAGAAGTTTGGACAACATGGATAGCTTTCTGGTACTTCCATCTTCAGCACCCAGTTTGTCACATCATCGGTCTTTTGAATATGTTTGCTGACTGAATGAATGAACACAGAGCTGTAATGCTATTTAGGATACAGATAAAAATGTTAGGTGGGTTTGTCACTTAATAGGTTATTCTGCATGTCATTTCCTCCCATGAAGGGGCAGCAGCTTTGGGAAACACAAAACTTGGTCTCCTATAGGCCACGATGTAGTTGGAAATTGATGATCAAACCCTAGTCTGAGAGTTAGGAAACTGGGCATCTTGTCCAGGATCTTCTCCTAATGAGCACTGATGCCTCCCCTTTCACTAGGTAGAGATAGAAAATTAGCTGAGTATATGTTCTTTGGATACAGAAGCAGTCACAAGGACAAGGATTTTTGACCACTCATCAGCACAGTTATTAATTTGCCGTCAGGGGGATCTTTTATTTCAGACTTGAGAGTCATAATGAATTTAAAATATCTAGTTGGGTCTGTATTCTCCAAGCAATAGATAAAAATCATTAAGAATCAAAACAAAATACAGCAAGGGGCTAAGAAACTCTGTAATGCAGCTCACTTTGCCTTCAACCAATGAGATTTATGCATTTAGTCAATAGCTTTTTATTGATCCCTATGTGCGCATATGCCAGGACCACTGTAGATCCTGTGGTGCTCACAGGGTGATCGTATTCTGCAAGGTGCTTGCCCTTTCTGGGGCCTCAGTCTCCTTGTATCTAAAAGTCAGAGTTAGAAAAAGTGTTCTTCCAGAACCTTTTCAGGTTGAAACATCTGTGATTTTGATCAGCCAAGGGAACATTTCTCTGCTTCTCTTTTATATATCTATTAAAATCTTGGGTAATGGAATTTAAAATATTTTGAGATTTAACCAGCAAAACTTCCTTCTTTCTCAGAGGATAATGAGATAGTTCAATAATAAGGGGAAGAAGAGCGAATGTCTTGGGAAGTCTGAAGACCTCTGTCTGTGCATGATTCTCTCTCACTTAGCATTAAGCCCTCTAGGTAGGAACACATCAAATCCCCTCTAGTCATCTTGGAAACTCATCCCTTTCTTTACATATTGCTTCATTTGAGGGACTGATCAATTTTTCATGCTTGTAATTTCCTGGCTCAGCCTCATGCAGTGACTTGACTGCTAAAGGCTTGTTATAAATCCAATTATTTTTTACAAGTCCTACTATTATTATATGAGCAGCTGGGATGCCATGGGTGGCGCTGCTCATTAGTTCTGATGGCAAAGCAAAGCAGAGCTTTCTGGGCCCTTTCTTCCCTCTTCCTCTTCTACCTTGGCCATATTCTACTCTTCTTCCCATGGTTGATAAAATCCAAGACTAAAATATTTTTATAACAGCATAGCGAAAAGCTCTTGGTTTGATAGATGCCAGGAAAGAATCTAGTTTTGAAGGATGAGTTTATCTCTACCTTAAAAGAAGAGATGCTTAATACAAGGAGAGCTTGTTCTTAGGATTCGACTCAAGTCTGTTACAACGTAGCTGGGACTTCCGGGTCTCCAGACAGGTGGCAGCTCACAGACCTGAATGAGATACATCACTCTGTATTTTGAAAGCAGGATGCAGACCCCGGAGGCTGGTGCATGTCCAGGGAAACTTTATCTGCTTGGGAAAGAGAAAAAAATCTCTTTTAAATTAATGTGTGATCCTCTTGAGGCCCCAATCCCTTAATTTAACACCAGCACTTTTTTCCTGTGTTTGTTTTCTTTTCTAACTCTTCACTGAGATTACAAAATCTTTTATTGAAGGATATGGACTATGTCTTATCCATCTTTGTGTCCCTGTTCTTAGCCCTGCACATAGCATGTAGAAAACTCTTACAGAATGATGATTAGATGTCTTGGCCTCTGCTTTCCAAGATGGTGGCCCTTATCATGCTAACAGGAAATGCTCATTTTTACAGTGTGGAATTTAGGCATATTTATCCCCCCACCTTGATAGTTTCCAGGCATTAACTAAAGAGCAAGTACTACTTGCACAGATCATTGGAGTCTGCAGAATTTAACTAGCCTGATAATCAAGTCATGTAGCTCTGTTAAAACAACCACAAAATAACTGGACCTGCCCAGTGGTGGAGGTACTGCCTGTTATGGAAGTCTTTCCTCTTCATTTTTCAAAGATTTATTGAGCACCTACTGTGTGCCAGGAACTCTGCTGGGTTCCGAGGATGTGAAGTTAAGTAACACATGGTTCTTTCTCCCCAGAGTGAGGGTGACAAAATGGGTTTGAAGATTTCGGGGAAAAAATGTCCAGTTCAATTGGAATTTCAGGTAAAACTAAAAATAATTTTCTTCAATATTTGTAGCATAACATATCTTACACAACAAGTGGAACATACTTCTATTAAACAATTATTCCTAGTTTACCTAAAATTCAAGTTGAACTGGGCATCTTATACCTTATTCCTGTATTACAGCAGCAGGCACTATAATGTTGTATGGAAAGAGGGTTTGTTGTCTGAGTTCAGGGGAGAGAATCTAATTCTGCCTGAGAGAATCAAGGAAAATTTCTCAGTGATATTCAAACAGAAAGTATAAACCCATTTAATCTCTTGCAATAGTTACTTTCTCTCATTTTTCAGATGAGGAAATTGAGAGCCGGAAGGTAAGTAACATGCCCAAGTTCACTACCTAGTAGGCTGTGCTGGGATTGGAGACCAGGGAGTCTGAGTTCTTAATCACTTGATCACACTTAACCACTATGCTCTACTTATATTGCTCCTTCTAATAATCCACCGTAATCATCTATTCAAAACATTTTCCGAACTTTGACCTTAAGTCTTTCAGGGACTGACCTTAAATCTCAGAGGGGCTGAGAAACTCAATAATTGCCTTCAATCAATGAGATTTTTATTTCCATTCAACATGGATTTCTCCAGCACTGTATGCCTCACAGCAATGTTGTGAGATTTGTTTGATATTACTTTTTCTTTTATATAAGTTGGAACAGAAGAATTAAGTACAGATCTCTTATGTGTGAACCAGGCCTAACACCCCTAGACCAAATCCCAAGCCTATAACAGAAACTAGTTCTGCATGATGGGTTCTGATCCTTTACAGTAAGGATAGGTAGAAGCAAATTCATACTACGACACAGAGATCTTAATATTCATGTAAAGTATAGAATTGCCTTACTTTAGGCCTTTAAAAACAAAAATGATATTTTTCTTGGAAGAAAGCATGGTATCACCTGGATATAACCTTTGAATAACCATCAGAATCCCCTAAGAGGCTTGTTAAAACATGGATTGCCAGGCCATACCTCTAGAGTTTCTGATTCAGCAGGTCTGGGGTAGCCTTGAGAATCTGCATTTCTAACCACTTCCCAGGTGTTGCAGAAGCTTTTGGTCTCTGGGCCATGTCCTCAGTGAGGACACTGGCATTGTGAGATGGGCCTGGGAAATCAGAAAGCCCTGGGTCTGATTCCCAGCCCCAGCTATGCGAAATTGGCCAAGGTTTATAGCCCAATTGAGTTCTGTTACTTCTATAAAATAAGGCTTTGGGAGCCTTTTTGATTAAATAACATCAAGTAAAAATGTTTTTTTTTTCTTTCCTTTCTCCTTTGGTAATAGTTGTGTCCTGGTGGACATGCAGATAGTGGATGGCCATCTTGATTGCTTCAGCCTTTTTCATTTGAGGAAAACAGCCATGTAGAGGAGACCCGACTGACAGTGATGGGAGAAGTGGAGGGATCTGATCCGCACTGTTGATCAACACAGAGAGTCCCCTGGTCAGTGGAGCCACACTTGTGGCCCTGCAGGAAGCCCCTGGAGGCAGAGAGTACAGTCTTGGCTTGGTTTGGGTTTCCTGAAAGCATACTGTGAGAGCAAGTGCTCTGCTTGGGAAGCAGGAGAATGGGGCAGAGAGGAAAGGCAGTGAAGGTAGACAGGAAGAGCCGAGCTCAGGAGTCAATTTTCTCCACAAGGATAGAGTGGCTAGAATATTGCCTGTCGATCATTCCTGCAGGACTCAGCCTCTGGAGACACTAAAGCCTTCCCCAAAACTCTTCAGTTGAGCACGTCATAGAGTTCAGCTTTTCTGCACCCCCCGTTCTTGTCACATGACTGCTTGGTCAGCATCTCTCATATTGGCGGCTTTTCCTCAACTGCAGAGGAATTCACCATGCACCTGTGTGTCCCATGTCATGTTCCAGGCAGGGATAGCTGTCTCACAGGGATCTTAGTGGCTTTCTCCTCTGGGAGGTCAGGGCGGCCCTTCGGGAGGAGGATAACCCATTTCTTATGCGGCGGCCTTCCTCCCCATGGCATCACGTCTTTTCCCTGGGATGCCAGTGTGTCTCCCCCAAAGTTTGGCCTCTCACTTGACTATCTGTTGAAATGAGACACATCCATATACATGTTTTCATCACGATAGGAAGCTGCCTTCACTTGGCAAGCAAGCTTTGGAATACTACATGTTTGGGATTCCTCTTCCTACTCTGAGTCAACACTATCTACATTTTACAAAACAAGAAACTGAAGCCCACAGGAGTTCAGAGAAGTTAAAAAATGTGTCTAATGGTTATATGGACTGGTTAAGAAAATCACTGAGTGCTTGAATTTATGGACTTCTAAAATCATTCAAAACAGTGCTCGATGCATAGCAGGTGCACCATGGTTGTAATGTGACTGAGAATGCGCCTCCCAGACCTCCATCTGCAGGAGTACTGACCAAGGGCCCGGCTGTAGGACTCTCGGTTCTATGTCACTTTTGCCCAGAAGTCATGCTTCCCAGGAGCTATTCCCGCCAATGACTAAGCATGGCAGATGTATTGGGCCAGTTCCCTTCTTGGGAGACACGATGCTTTGCTGATGGCCTGCTTTGGCTCAGGGACTCCCTGACAGCGCCTGGAGTCAGCATTGGATTCCTTATCTCCCCCTCTCCTGCTTGCTCTCTGTCTCAAAAAATGATATAAAACATTAAAAAATAAGTTATTCCACTAACATCAGAGCAAATATCACAATATCTCTTGAATAAAAGCATGAATAAAAGGTGACTTTTCTTTAAGTCCTCATGTTACTTTTTAAGAGTGTAAGATTGATAGTCTTAAGAAAAGATAGATTTGAGTCCTATCATTTCATTTTTCACCATGGAGAGCATATTCTAAGCAATGAGAAAAATACTATCCATTACTAGAATATTATCAAAGAATGGAGACTCTGTCACTTTCAAGCATGATAATTAGTGATTTTTGAATTATTAAATGGGCAATAACAAGGTGATATTAAGTACTGTACTCATTATTTACTCTTTGCTTTTGTAGACTAATTTTTATTTTTCAAAATGTACCTTGGAACAGTTGGAGTACAAGCCAAACAAATCTAAAAATACTCATGTGAAAAATGAATCATATACCAGCTGGTTGCTATGTTTTTGTTGACAGGAACTTGGTGATATGTATTGTGGTTTTATTTTTCTAAAAAACTATGTGCCATTTTTAATGTAAAAATAATGTCACAAAACAGCATCTTTAAAACATGAACTTTCAGTTGTTTTTAGCATTACTTGAGGGTTTACATTTGCTCATATGTTCTCACCTGTCCTACCTCAGAGAGTCCTGTCTAAACCTTGCATTTATGGAATAATCCTACTTATTCATTGAGTCTATGGCCTCAGCCAGCAATCCTGGGTTCTCGTACATAACTTTCTCCACTGGGCTTATGGGATCAGTTCATGTAAAACGAGATACTTTCATGTCATTAGTAAGGATTGAAATGTTATTAATATAAATAATTTATGATGGATGATGCAGAAATGTAACTCAAAATTGTTTATTTATATAAAACCAACTACCTTGAATCAAGGTATAGGAGCCTGAGTTAATATTTTGGGCATTTATAGTTTCCGTAATAGAATGAATTTCAGTAAAAGGGGGAAAATGGGCTTAATTTATACTTTTAATTTTTTAATTAAAAAATTTAAAAATATTTATTCATTTTTGAGAGACAGAGAGGCAGAACATGAGCAAGGGAGGGGCAGAGAGAGAGACACACACACAGAATCTGAAGCAGGCTCCAAGTGCTGAGCTATCAGCACAGAGCCTGATGTGGGCTCAAACCATGAATTGTGAGCTCATGACCTGAGCTGAAGTCAGATGCTTAACTGACTGAGCTACCCAGGTGCTCCAAATTTATACTTAAATTTTTTTTTATTTGTTTTTAAACAGAGGGAGAGAAAGAATCCCAAGCAAGCTCTGTAATGTCAGTGAGGGGCCTGATATGGGGCTCAATAGGGGACTTGGATTCCACGAACCACAAGACCATGACCCGAGCTGAAATCAAGAGTCTGATGCTTAACTGACTGAGCCACCTGGGTGCCTCTGGCTTAATTTATACTGTAATAAGTCAAATATATTGACCTTCAACTGATGTAAAGTCCATTGCTGGTTTGGAGGGAGACAAATCATATCATGTGTAGCTCTTCTTTGACTTGTAAGCAAATTGATGATCAGTAGTCATTTCAAAATTAAGTTCAATTAGGATGACAAGATGGCAGAGAAGTAGGGAGTTCCGTACTTCCCGCCTGCATCTCTCACACAAAGAAGGGCTAAAGCCAAAGAACTCTGAACCACAAGAACCTGGGAGGAAAAGAGACAGAGTCTACTAAGAAGACAGCCTCATATGGCTTTCAGAGAGAGAGATCCTATCTCTAACTTCAGAGCTTTCTTTGGGCTGGATGCCCCAGTTACAGAAATTCCCTTCGGGATAGACAGTATACAAGGGACACAGTAGGCATCAGGAGGAACCAGTCACCTGCTCAGTCCCCTGCTCGGACCCCTGCTAGGAAGTGCCCAAGCTTTTGGGACTACATTTTGGGTGGTATCATTAATGCACATGGAGTAAAGCCTGAATGAAATTCAACTGGGTGTGGGACACAGGACATGGCCCACCTTGACTGGACCTGAGGCACAGTGAGATTGGACCAAAAGGAGTGCTTTGAAACACTTGATTTGAGAAGGGACGAGGATGTGTGTGGTTTGCCATTTTCCTCCCCACAAGCACCAAGGCAAGGCCTCAAGGAGCAGCGCTCATGACCCACAGTGGAGGGTGGACCCACCTACACTGATAATGCCCATTTGAGCTGGGTTGCTGCTGTTTTTTTAAATTGGTTATTTATTTATTTATTTTACCAGAGCCCAGATAGATCCTGCAGAAACAGACAGCCCCCTCCCCAAGACCAGGACTGATGCATTGCTGTGATTAACTGTAGATCAATTCTTGCAATTCAGATATATTCTCCTTTATCTCAATTTTATCTCTCCCCTCCTCTGGACTGGTTATTCTGGTTATAGGTTTGCTAAAACAGCATATTGAATCCATTCTCTTGATAAATGTTCTACACCTCCTTCATTACTTTCCTTTCTCTCTCTGAAATAATCAGACTATATAGTTCCTCTGGGTAACATTATCTTCGTTTTTTTGGTCTCCTTACCTCCTGCCATATTCTCCTTTTTCTCTCTCTGAATTAAGCCTTTTAGTCTCTCTGCCTGGTCAATGTTCAACTTCTCTTTCTCCCCACCTCTGTCATTTCTCTCTT
>NC_043703.1:81760725-81761737 GCF_006229205.1 Suricata suricatta | reverse complement strand
AGAAAATACTAAGGGAAAAACCCAAGACACACTTCCTAGGGGGGAAAAAATGTAATTTCTGTCCCTGACAGAATGTATTAAATAAGCAAACACCACCAACAAGCAAAACAAGTACTACAAGGTAAAAATATCAAAAAAAAGACAACCCTCTCACATGCATAAATGAAAGATTGCACACAAAGAACTCACATCTTTTCAAGCTCCAATAGTAAATATTCTGCTACTATGTATTAAATACTGCATGGTTTGCCCAAGCTAAGATGAAACCACATCATGAATCAATAAGCATTTTGCATTTTCTTTCACTAAAAAGCAGTCATAATATAAAGTAGCAGCTCCCAGTAACTTCAAGTTTTATCTTCTTCAGAAGTTGGCTCAATTCAGTTTGCTTCATTCTTGGAAGCTTCATCGAAATTCTCCACAAGATCTGGAACTTCATCATCATCATCCTCTCCTGAATAGCAAGTGGTGCCTTTCCAACCACAGATTGTTTGGGCAGAGCTTCAGCCAGCCTTCTTAAACTAGTCAGACTGTCTGCACCAAGCTGGGTTAAGATACTGGCTAACATTTCTGTCAGCTGCGTTGTCTCCGCACGGCCTGTGATGGTGAAGGTGTTCACCGCCAGGGATGCCTGAACTTTAGGGTTGTTAAAGTGGATTACTGTTCCTTGGTTTGTGAACATATTCACTTCTTCAGTACCAGATATATTGTTTACCCCTAACTTCTTTAAGGAGAACTGAAGTTTTTTATCATCTGCTGAGCTGTTCGATGAACCACCTTCTTCTTTCGGCGAGCAGTTCCTTTCCCACCAACGCGCACTGGTGCTTGCAGTTTGGCGAGTTTCTCCCGGTTCGTGATAGTTTCTTTCATTTTGTTGGAGCGGAAATGGGACCGCACGGGGGACTAGGGTTGACGCTCAGGGGGTCTCTGGTGGACCCGCTGAGATAAGGGGCCTGTTTTGACCAATTCTTATCTGTCACTTCTACCTGGAATTTCTTTAGAGGAGAGTTCT
>NC_043703.1:81757343-81760625 GCF_006229205.1 Suricata suricatta | reverse complement strand
AAATTATAGGTGAGAACTTCCCCAATCTGGGGAAAGAAACACATTGAAATCCAAGAGGTGCAGAGAACTCCCCTCAGACATAACTCGAATCGATTTTCTGCACAACATATCATAGTGAAACAGACAAAATATAAGGATCAAGAGAGAATTCTGAAAGCAGTTAGGCATAAAGGGGTCCTAACCAACAAAGGGAGACATATCAGGGTAGTAAAAGACTTATCTACTGAAACTTGGCAGGCCAGAATAGAATGACAGGAAATCTTCAATGTGATGAACAGGGAAAATATGTAGCCAAGAATCCTCTATCCAGCAAGCTTGTCACTCAGGATAGAAGAAGAGATAAAAGGTTTTCCCAAACAAAAAATTGAAGGAATTCATCACCACTCAGCCAGCCCTACAAGAAATCCTAAGGGGGACTCTATGAGGGAAATGTTGCAAGGAACACAAAGTACCAGAGACACCGCTACAACCATGAATCCTACAGAGAACACAATGACTCTAAACGCATATTTTTCAATAATAACACTGAATATAAATGGACTAAATGCTCCAATCAAAAGACATAGGGTAGCAGAATGTATAAAAAAACAAAAACAAAAACAAAACAAAGAAAACCAAACAAACAAGATTCATCTATTTGCTGTCTATGAGAGACTCATTCTAGATCTGAATACTCCTTCAGAATTAAAATGAGGGGATGGAGAAATATCTATCATGTGACAGGAAGTCAAAAGAAAGCTGGAGTAGCCATACTTATTTTGGACAAACTGGACTTTAAAGGCAGAGTTACAAAAGATGAAGAAAGGCATTATATAGTAATTACAGGCTCTATCCATCAGGAAGAGCTAACAATTATAAATGTCTATGTGTGAATTAGGAAGAATTCAAACACATAAAACAATCACAAACAGAAACAATCTTATTGATAAGGATGTGCTAACAGCAGGGGACTTTAATACACCACTTACAGCAATGGATAGATCAACAGAAACAATAGACAGAAAATCACTAAGGAAACAATGGACCTGAATGACACATTGGACCAGAAGGATTTGACAGATATATTTAGAACTCTACATCCTGAGGTTATGGAATTCACATTCTTCTCTAGTGCACATGGAAAATTCTCCAAGATAGATCACATACTGGCTCATAAACCAGCCCTCAATAAGTATAAAAGAATTGAGATCATACCATGCACACTTTCAGATCACAATGCTATGAAACTTGGAATCAATCACAGGAAAAAGTCTGGAAAACCTCCAAAAACATGGAGATTAAAGACCACTCTACTAAAGAACGAATGGGCCAATCCGGCAATTAGATAAGAAAATAAAAAGTATATGGAAACAAATGAAAATGAAAATATAGCAATCCAAACTCTTTGGGATGCAGCAAAGGCAGTCCTAAGAGGAAAGTACATTGCACTCCAGGCCTTTTTGAAGAAACAAGAAAAAGCACAAATACAAAATCTAACAGTGCACCTAAAGGAACTAGAAGCAGAGCAGCAAGTGCACCAGAAACCCAGCAGGAGAAGAGAAATAATAGAGATAAACAGCATAGAATATTAAAAAAAAATAGTGGAAGAGATCAGTGAAACCAAGGGTTGGTTTTCTGAAAAAAAAAAATAAACAAAATTGATAAACCTCTATCCAGGCTTCTCAAAAAGAAAAGAGAGAGCACTGAAATAGATAAAATAACAATGAAAATGGATTTATTACAACCAATCCCTCAGAAATACAAGCAATTACCAGGGAATACTATGAACAATTATATGCCAAAAAACTGGACAACCTAGAAGAAATGGACAAATTCCTAAATGTACACACACTTCAAAAATTCAAATGAGAAGAGATAAAAAATCTGAACAGACCCATAAGTAGTGGAGAAATTGAATAAGTTATCAAAAATCTCCCAACAAATAAGAGCCCTGGGTCAGACGGCTTCCCTGGGGAGTTCTACAAGACATTTAAATAAGAGTTAATACCCATTCTTCTCAAGCTATTCCAAAAAATTGAAACAGAAGGAAAATTTCCAGACTCATTCTGCAAAGCCAGCATCACTTTGATTCCCAAACTAGACAGAGACCCAGAAAAAAAAGAGAGAGAGAGAGAGAGAGAGAGAGAACTACAGGCCAATATGGATGCAAAAATCCTCAACAAGATACTAGCAAATCGAATTCAACAGCATATAAAAAGAATTATCCACCATAATCAAGTGAGATTCATTCCTGGGTTACAGGGCTGGTTCAATATTTGCAAATCAATCAATATTAATAAAAGAAAAGATAAAAACCATATGATCTTGTTGATAGATGCAGAAAAAGCATTTGACAACATACAGTATCATTTCTTAATAAAGACCCTCAAAGTTGGGATAGATAAAGCAAGGAACTTACTTAAACATCATAAAAGCCATTTATAAAAAGCCCAAAGCTAATATCATCTTTAGTGGGGAAAAACTGAGAGCTTTACCCCTGAGATCAGGAACACGACAGGGATATCCACTCTCATCACTGTTGTTTAACATAGTGGTGGAAGTCCTAGCATCAGCAATCACACAATAAAAGGAAATAAAAGGCATCAGAATTGGCAAAGGTGAAGTCAAACTTTCACTTTTTCCAGATGACCTGATACTTTACGTGGAAAACCTGATTGACTCCCCCAGAAGACTTCTAGAACTGATTCATGAATTCAGCAAAGTAGCTGGGTACAAAATCAATGTACAGAAATCGGTTGCATTTTTATCCACCATTAATGAAGCAACGGAAAGAAATAAAAAACTGATCCCATTTACAATTGCACAAAAATCCATTAAACACCTAGGTATAAACCTAACTAAAGATGTAAAAGATCTGTATGATGAGAACTATAGAAAACGTATGAGGGAAATTGAAGAAGACACAAAGAAATGGAAAAACTTACAATGCTCATGGATCAGAAGAATAAGTAGTGTTAAAATGTCAATACTACCCAAAACAATTTACACATTCAATGCAATTCTAATCAAAATTGCATCAGCATTCTTCTCAAAGCTAGAACAAACAATCCTCAATTTTGTATGGAACCACAAAAGACCCCAAATAGCCAATGTAATATTGAAGAGGAAAACCAAAATGGAAGGCATCACAATCCTAGACTTTAGCCTCTATTACAAAGCTGTCATCATCAGAACACTATGGTTGACACAAAAATAGACACATAGACCAATGGAATAGAATAGAGAACTCAGAATTGGACCCACAAATGTATGGCCAATTAATCTTTGACAAAGCAGGAAAGA
>NC_043703.1:81753586-81757243 GCF_006229205.1 Suricata suricatta | reverse complement strand
GGATGCTGGGACCGCAGTCTTCTGCCGAGCAGAGACAATGCACAGGGTTGACAGTTGGGGGGATGTGGGTAACGCTTGGAATGAGTCTTAAAGATCAGAAGAAAGAAACATGCAGGCCCTATAGTTAAGGAAAATCATTCATTGCAAAACAAAACAAAAAAGGTGCAACATGAACAAGGCCCCCAAAACAAGAACAACCTGGTAGGTGCCACGTGTCTTCACAGCTAGAGGAGCAGAAGTGGGAGGCATGGGGCAGAGAAGACACGCCTAATCGCCAAGGACTGAACAGACACACCCAGCAAGGGCTCCACAGATTATAAAACAGAGCTCTGTGTAGCTGGTAGCAGAGAGGTAGGTGCAGGGGCCCAGGGGAGCAGTGAGAGAAGAGTTGGGGACACCCCAAAATCTGACCCAAGTGACTGTTGGCCTGGGGATGCTCTTTACTGAGCTAGGGCACATATGAGGAGGGGAAATGCAGTAGGAACTGGACCCCACTTGGTTTGGAATAAGTGGGGCATGAAGGGTCAGTCACACAGGCCAGGAGGGGTTTCCAGAGGCCTCAGGAGAGGATTGGCCACAGGGCCAGATGAGATCCACTTAAATAGGGTGTGAAGACAGAAAATAATGTAATGTAGGGAGGAAGAAAGGTAGGACACACAGGGAAAGGGGAGAGAGGACTAGAAGGAAGAAAAGACGTCCCTCAGCCTGCAGTTACCCCTGGTTTACAGTCGTTGAGTTGGATCTGGGAAGAAGTCTGTGACCCTAGAGCTATTTCGTACCATGTGACCTTCATAGAAATTCGGCTGCTTGTGGTTCCACTAATGCAGCACTAACACATGAGGGCTCCTGTTATTCTCTCTGTGTCTCGTGAAGTTAAAAGAATGTGGCATGAAGTCTGCGTAATGATTCCTGCAATGGTCTCCAGCAAATTTTGGATCAATTCGTCTAGAATGTTTTGCCATGTGATCTTCATTTCTGAGGTCATAGTCATGAATGCATAAATTACTTAATATTAAAATTGATGTCTCAGGCACCTGGGTGTTCAGTCAATTAACCATCTGACTTTTGATTTCAGTTCAGGTCATGATCTCAAGGTTCATGGGTTCAAGCCCTGCCCTGGCAGTGGGGAGCCTGCTTGGGATTCTCTCTCTCTCCCTCTCTCTTTGCCCCGCCCCCACTTGCATGTGCTGACTCTATCTCAAGATAAATAAACTTTTAAAAATAAAGTTCATCTCTCTGTCAAGCTTCACTCTCCTCCTACCTACTGACCAAGAGAAAGATACCTAAGTGCCTTATTACAAAAATACTTTTAATGGAAATGAGAATACTTTGTTTCAAAAGCTATTTACTGTGCTGACAATTGACTGTTTCTACTACTCAAGGTGCTTTCCTCACTGCACAAAGAAACGAGATGTCTTCGATCACACTCCTTCAGGAGCATTGGACAGTGGCTGCTGCTTTGGGATTGGTGATTGTTGTCAGAGCCACAGGGCTCAGCTGGAGAACCTATGATCTGGTTGTGTTTCTGTCACTTCTCAGAGCTCAGTTTCCTCCCCATGTTTTTATTAGTGTCCTGTTGCTCTGTGACAAATTACCACCTACTTAGTGGCATAAAACAACATACATTTATTATCTGAGTCCTAGAGGTGAGAGGTCCAGAATAGGTTTCAAATGGGCTCAAGGTGTTGGCAAGCCTGCACTCCTTCCTATAGAGGGAAGCTTCCATGCTTCACAACTTTTCATTTTTAATAATTTTGGAAGTGGAGAAATTTATTTTTACATCCTTGAGTGTTCTCTAAATTTTGTAAGCTTCCAGAGTAGGGTTACCAATAAAAATTATGATGTGAGCCACATGTGGGACTTAGAATTGTCTAGTAGCCACCTTAAAAAGGATGAAGGACTATGAAGAATTATTATTAATGATATGTTGTATTTAGCCCAATGTATACACAATATCACTGCAATGTGTAATTAACATTAAAAATGTATAATGACATATGCCTGGCTGGCTCAGTCTGAGGAGGGAGCAGCTCTTAATCTTGGAGTTATAAATTCAAGCCCCATATTGGGTGTAGAGATTGCTTAAATAAATACAAATTTTTAAAAATGTATAATGAAATAATTTATATTCTTTTTTAAGTTCCATCTTTGAAACCCAGTGTGGGGTCTATACCTCCAGCCCATCTGAACCCTGACTTGTTGCATTGTACATGACCAATAGCCACTCCTGTGTGACAGCTAGCATAGATAGCTGAGAGCACAGTTTTAAACGGGACCTCTCTCTGTTTTTTTTTTGAGAGAGAGAAAGAGCACGAGCAATGGAAGGGCAGAAGGAGAGGGAGAGAGAGAATCTTAAACAGAACTTACATTCCACGCACTGCAGAATGCCAGGAGGGGCTGGATCTCACCAACCATGAGATCATGACCAGAGTAGAAATCAATTGTCAGACACTAACCAACAAAGCCACCCAGGAGCCCCAGAGTGCTTCTCCAGTACTAAGCAAATACTTTGGGTAATTCAAAAGGGCTTGAAATGTAAATACTATTAAGAATTTTTATATTTAATTGAACTTATTTTTGTTTTTTATAGATTATTGTCAAGTTGGTTGCCATATAACACTCAGTGCTTATCTCAACAAGTGTCTTCCTGTATGCCCATCACCCATTTCCCCCTCTCCCCCACCCCCATCAACCCTCAGTTTGTTCTCAGTATTCAAGAGGCTCTCATGGTTTGCCTCCCTCCCTTTCCTTAACTATTTTTTCCCTTCCCCATCCCCCATGGTCCTCTGTTTGTTTCTCCTGTTCCACATATGACTGAAAACATACGGTATCTGTCCTTCTCTGCCTGACTTATTTCAGTTAGCGTAATACCTTCAAGTTCCATCCACCTTGCTACAAATGGCCATATTTCATTCTTTCTCATTGCCATGCAGTATTCCATTGTATAGATAAACCACATCTTCTTGATTCATTCGTCAGTTAATAGACATTTAGACTAGTTCCATGATTTGGTTATTGTTGAAAGTGCTGCTGTCAACATTGGGGTACATGTGCCCCTTATGCATCAGCACATCTGTATCCCTAGGGTAAATTCCCAGCAGTGCTATTGCTGGGTCATAGGGGAGTTCTATTGTTAATTTTTTGATTAACCTCCACACTGTTTTCCAGAGGGACTGCACCAATTTACATTTTCACCAACAGTGTAGGAGGGTGCCCGTCTCTCCACATCCTTGACAGTATGTATAGTCTCCTGATTTGTTCATTTTAGCCACTCTGACTGGCTTGAGGTGGTATTTCAGTGTGGTTTTGATTTGTCTTTCCCTGATGATGAGTGACGCTGAGCATTGTTTCATGTGTCTGTTGGCCATCTGGATGTCCTCTTTGGAGAAGTGTCTATTCAGGTCTTCTGCCCATTTCTTCACTGGATTATTTTTCTTTTGGAAGGGGAGTTTGGTGAGTACCTTATAGAATTTGGATACTAGCCCTTTATCCAATATGTCATTTGCATATATCTTTTCCCATTCCATCGGTTGCCTATTAGTTTCTTTGATTGTTTCCTTTGTGGTGCAGAAGCCCTTTACCTTGATGAGGTCCCAACAGTTCACTTTTGCTCTTGATTCCCTTGTCTTTGGAGATGTGTTGAGAAAGAAATTGACA
>NC_043703.1:81752260-81753486 GCF_006229205.1 Suricata suricatta | reverse complement strand
AGACACAGCAATCAGGTTGAAGACATTCCCACTGGCCAGACCAGGGACAAGGTGAACATTGAAATGAATAGTAACTATAATAGATTATGCTCCACTTAACAAAATAAGAATCTATGAGTACACGTTGTTAGATGTATATGTGTGTAGAGAGAGAGAGAGAGATGCAGAGACAGAGAGAGAAAGCAAGAGAGAGAAAATAGGAATGGAAAATCTTGTCTTAACAACTGAAAACTAAAAGTAAAAATATTATACAAATATTAGTAAGTAAAGAAGAAATAATGGTGTTAGAAAATCATCAATAGATCCTAAAAACTAGCAATGAAAGCTTAATGAGGAGCCAGATATTCTCATAGTCTCAAAGTATCTCCCCAGAAATCACTTACAAACTCCAAAGTGAAAACTGAGAACTCAATAGTGGAAAAAACCAGCAGATACCATGTTCACCAAGTGATCAAATCCAACATCACTAGTAGATGTTGGATTTGTCTTTTTACCTGGCAGCAGATGCCAGTAAGACACTCTGAGAAGGCCACAGCATCACTTCTGGAATATTCTTGCCAAAAATACATAACCTAAATCAAATTATGTGACCATATCACACAAATCCAAATTGTGGGCATTCTATGAAATAGCTCTCCTGTACACAAAAGCAATGTCAGGGTCAAGAAACACAAAGAAAGGCTATTCCAGATTAAAGAGGACTGAACATTTAGTCTTCTGGGTGCATAATTCCAGATTAGACGCTGGATGGGAACAAGTTATATCTGTAAAGGACATTATTGGGCAATTGACAGAATTTGAATGTGGGCTATGGATTCAGTTATAGTATTGTATGATGTTAAATTTTATTCTTTTGATTTTGATAAACATATTGAGCTTATATAAGATTATTCTTTGGAAATATCCTCAGGTATTTAGAGGTAAAAAGACAATTTACTTTCAAATTGTTAAAAAATAGAACACAGAGAAATGTAATGTAAATGTAGCAAAATATTTAACATTGTGAATCTAGATGAAAAGGATGTGGATACTCTTCGTACTATTCTTATAACTTTTCTCTATCTGAAATTATTTCAAAATGTTGCATAAAAGAGAAAGACACTTTTAGAGAAGTGTCAACCAAATGCCATGTGTAAATCTTTTTATCCTAAATGAAACAAACCTACTAAGAAGATACTTTTGAGACAATCAGGAAAGGTTAAACACAAAACTAGGTATTACATAGT
>NC_043703.1:81750588-81752160 GCF_006229205.1 Suricata suricatta | reverse complement strand
AGAGAGAGAGAGAGAGAGAGAGAGAGAGAGAGAGAGAGAGAGAGAGAGAGAGAGAAAGAGGAACCTCAAGCAGGCTCCAGGCTCAGCATGGAGCTTGATGTGGAGCTCAGTTCCATGACCCTGAGATCATGATTTGAGCTGAAATCAAGAGTCGGACGATCCGGCGCCTGGGTGGCTCAGTTGGTTAAGCGGTTTACTCAGCTCAGGTCATGATCTCACAGTTTGTGGGTTCCAGCCTTGCGTGGGTGGGGCTCTGTGCTGACAGCTTCTGACAGGCCTGGAGCCTGCTTGAGATTCTGTCTCCCTCTCTCTCCGCCCCTCCCCTGTTCACACTCTGTCTCTCAAAAATAATTTTAAAAACCATTAAAAAAATTTTTTTAAAGAATCAGACGCTCACCAAATGAGCTTCCCAGGCACCCCTCCTGCTTCCAATTTTTAAATTCTAGTCTCTGAGATCTGAGATGAACTGCAGATTAAAGAGAACTCTCTTCTTTCCCCCCTTTTGGTAGAAAAATAATATGTGGTGTGAATGTGGTGGAGAAAAGGTCATTAAGATGAAAATGTTTAAGCACTGCTGGATTACACTGAAGTCTTAGTTATGAAACTTCCTCAGGAATCTTGCAGTCTGTCTCTGGTGAGGCCCAGTGTCCCATGTCCCACAATCATAAAGCAAAGTTAATAAAACTGTGCTTTGTCACTAATATATTCACCCAAATATTTCTGCCTTTCAGGCATGTAGGATTGGGCTTTCCTGTCCCTTTGGTTTTAGTGGTGGCCGTGTGACTTTCTTTGGCCAATGCTAAAATGTGAGTGGAAGTGGCATGTGCTGATTTCTTGTGGAGCCTATAAGAACCAGTGCATGAGTCACTATTCTCTCTGTAATGACAAATGGAAATGCCCTAGATAGTGGCTTGTGTATTAGCCTTCTCTAGTGTGGGAAGAAAGTGTGGAGTAGAGTCTACAGACAACCCATAACAAATACTGTATCATGGATAATTGACATGAGTGACAATTAAACCTCATTGTTTTATGTCACCGAGATTTTTGGGACTGTTTGCTACTATAGTCTGGTCTAGCACATCCTGATTGATTTCATAGTTAATGACAATGGTTCATGGAGGGCCTTTTCAAGAATGAGAAATTTCTATTTATTTTAATGTCCACTGACTCAGAATATATGTGTTGTCTAAAAGCTACTGTGAATTCAATGATATTTTATTTTTTTTATTTTTTTATACAATTTATTTTTTAACATATGCAATTATTTTATGTCATTTACAATACAGTAGTTTCAATGATACTCCAAACAGAAAAGCAAAGTAAAAAATCAAAACCCCAACTTCTATTTCATGTAACTAGACTTATACAGAAATTAGAAGGTTAGGTACCAACTAGTTAATCACCTAATTTCACAGCTATCTGAAGTGGCAATTGTAATAAAGCAGCTTATCTATGATACATTCAAGATACATGATATAATTTATTACTTGCCCATAAGCTAAAACACAGCCTGCTTAATACCTTTCCTTAAATTCCACCTCTATACTACAGTATACTTGAGGTCCATGCAAA
>NC_043703.1:81742537-81750488 GCF_006229205.1 Suricata suricatta | reverse complement strand
CCCAGTTCGCACTCACTGACTCAGGTATCCTTCAGGTTCTCTTCCTTCTGGAGTCCGTAATTTCTCCTTCCGCTCTTGCAGATGAGAGTAATGTCCTTCTCAGTTCGATCGATGGGGCAGACGAAGTTTACAGAGCTCCCTTCCTCTCCACCATCTTGGCTCCTCCTCCCTCAATGATATTTTACACTGGGTGTTGTATGGGAAACAATTTGACAATAAAATATTATGAAAAAAAATAAAATAAAATACATTTTAATTTCACCAACTGTAACTTTCACATATATTTGAAAACTAGTAGCAAATCCATGAGTAGTACTCATCAGTGATAAATAATTCTTGGTTAATTTATAGACTTGAGGACCCTTTCCAATTCTCATTCCTGGGTGGTCAGGTGAAATAAGCCTTCCCCCAGGAGACAAAAGCCAGATGTTTTTGGAAAGTACAACAATGCCATTATATAATCATATGACATTGGGTTGGGCAATTTCTTGGACTTTGGTTGTCTTACATACAAAGAAATGACATATCAACTGTCCTCTCCATTTCATAAAATGGTTTAATGGCAATGCTATTATAAACTAACTGTACAAGGGCATTTAGACTCAGGTTCATTTGTCCTTTCAAAATATTGCATCCTACATCCAAACTTAATATCCATATTTGTGAAACACAGGGGGGTAAGGAAAGCCACCGAACATTATTTTAAGAATGAAGGAAGAGAAACAAATCAAAGCACAGGAATTGCTTCTAGAATCAAAGCAAAATAAATATATAAAAAATATATATAAAACTATGAAAAGAAGAGGTAAATTTGATAGTAGAAATTAATTAAATAAATGTGAAGGGTAAAAGCATATCTGATCTTTGTATAAATGAAACTTGTAAATGGAAAATGTTAACACATTTATACAAAGAAAGTGATTAGAACACAGATGGAAATAATCTGGGAAAAGCTTAGTTTTTCTGGAGCACAAATTTAAATTTCTATCCACGAAATCCTAGGCTCCTTGAGGGTTGGACAGAGTTTTGGCAGGGACAATGTGAAGCCCCTGGGGTTGCTTGCTGAAGGCTGGAAGACCAGAAAGAGTGCATGTGCCTTTCCTTGCCTGGAATGCCTGTGTTCCCACCCCATCCACCGTGAGCCTTATCTAACCGGTGCCTCCATGTTTAGGGCCTTGTTGACAACAGCATGATAAAATCATTTACATTTTATTAAATCCACACCTGGATGTACATTTGGGCAGCATGGGAGCCCCGGTGAGAAAGACAAATGAGAAAAGGTGAGTGACAAGGTGAGTGACAAGGTGAGTGAAAAGCCCAAGCTCATGATGAGGAGAATGGAGCTGGAGAAAGGTGGGAATGATTTGCAGCTGCCTAGGCCTGTGCCAGCTGTTTCCAGCTGCTTGCTCTGGGTCAGCTTCCCATGAGGCCCTTGCAGCTCTACTTTCTCTTTCAGTGCAGTCATAAAACCAGAAAGTACAGATGGTGTGGCACTGGCTCTCCTTCATGGCATTTTCCTAGAGCTGAGGTCTAATAAGTATGTATGACTGCCATCCAAATTACAGGCACTTTTTGCAAAGCTCAAGGTTTTTTGGACAAAGAAATCCACTGCTGTCTGGACTCAGCCCTTTTGAGCATGCTCATTTGGGTTGACCTTAGGGTAGGCAATTCTGTTACCGTGGGCCACTTGCTTATATTTTGGGTCCAGAAAAGGTCATCCTTTGTATCTGTGAGATATCTTTCCTCAACCAAGCTTACATGGCTTCCCTCTTAACCTCTCAGTAGCTATCCCCCCAGAGGCAGTTAGCTCACCCGGTCGTCTTTTCCACCCAAAACACAGTAGTTTTACTTCTCTCCAAGGCTGGCATTTCTATTTCCAGTCTGGTACACGCACAGCCAACAGATGGCCCTGCTGGGGTGGCATAATGTGTTTTCAAGGCCGTTGAGAATTCGATGACACAACGCAGTCCAAACAGAAGAGTTTATTACTTCTCTTGACCTTACGTATCTGCATGTAAACCAATTGCTTTTCTCACAAACAAACACCACATGGCTATGATCATCACAGATGATGGCCTTGACTTTTTCAAAATCAAAGTCCAGTTCTGAAGAATTTGCACCATATTCTGACTTACATGATATTGAGTTTATAGTAGATTTCCTTTTGACCATGACTCATTATTGGGCAGATTTGGGAGGAATTCAGGTCAAGCAATATGCCTTTATGATGGATGACTTAGCTCAAATGTCTTTTTTTAAAATGAGATACAACTCATATAATATAGAATTCACCCTTTTAAACACTTAATGAATACTGAAAATGAACCATGGACTGAAAGGGGAGGGGGAGGAAGGGAGGGGGTGATGGTCATGGTGGGGGGCACTTGTGGGGAGAAGCACTGGGTGTTATATGGAAACCAATTTGACAATAAACTATTAAAAAAAAGAGTGCAATTTAGTGATCTCAGTACAGTCACAATGTTGTGCAACCTTCGCTACTGTATGACTCTTGAACATTCCTAACTGGTTCTGAAAGCCTTTTGCATGCAATGGATTATGCTGCTTATCTATAGATGGTATTGGAAGATTTGGGTGGGGGTGGCAGCCCCAGCTTGAACCAAAATGTGATCCACTCCTTCCTTCTGGATGGGCAGATCCACCAGAAATCAGCCTGCATGAGGACAGATGTGTCTTAGAGAACAACCCTGCTAACAGAAGGGAGAATTTGGGGACAGCTCGTCCAGGCACTCTGCTGAGGTATGAGTGTGTGCAAAGGGAGGAGGGGAGCTGCCATATGAGAACAGTGTGGCACTTGTGGTCCTTGTGGGTTTATACCTGGCCAGGATGGTGCAGGTGGAGGGGAGTGAAGGAAGAGGAACTCCAAGTAAAACTGAGCATGCTTTCCTTGTACACCTGGAGCACAGGCAGGACAGTGGAGACCACCGGAGCAGACGCCATCAGAGGAAGACACAGTCATCATTCTCAGTGTGGATCTTCCCAGGGCCTTCTTGCCAGCAGGTGCACAGCAGGAAGTGCAGCTGGCTCTGGTAGATTCTTCAAGGGGCCCAAAGCAGAAGGAGAGAACCCAGATCCTGGATGACAAGTGACAACTAAGCAGCCTTGTGGCCAAGTGCACAAAGTAGAACCTTTTCCTGGTGTGTGTGTGTGTGTGTGTGTGCATGGATGAGGCCCTCCATTGGATATCTACACTCTATTGGCTTTTGTTGTTCTTAGTGACCATAGTAGCCATAGTAGGGACCAAATGATAGAGGAACAAATGTTTGAAGGTGTAAATGACTTAGCAATGCTGTAAAGGTCAAGTGATGAGAGAGCATTTCTCCTGTCTTCCTTAAGGACTGTATGTTGGCAGGGGAAGAGGAGGACAGGTAGGGTAAGCCATAGAGCATCACTACAGAGATGCCCACAGAACACAGAGGAAGGTAGCATTGCCAGAGATGGACAGAAACTCATAGGCACACACTGAGGAGCTCTTTAGTTACCTCCTGTGGACAGGACCACAGAGAGCAGGGCTGACTACTTATATACCATGGGTTTGGGTCCCTAGAGGGTTTATTTGCACACCTCCAGGCACGGAGTGTCCCAGGTCCTCCACTGGTTGGCAAGACTGTGAGTGGGGAGGCCACATAGGGTGAGGCCAAATCCCCAAGTTCTGATCCCTACTCTTAGCCCCTTCCAGTTGTGTTACTTAACCTCTTTGTGCCTCCATTTTCTTGGCTAAATGGAGATTTCTGAGGGTTCTGTGAAGGTGTAAAGTGTTTAGCATATGGAATGCTTACATGTGGAGGCTGGAAGTTCTTGTCCATCATGACCCACTGTGGCTACTGTGGAACCCCAACAGGTCATCAGTAGGAGAAGGCAGGAGGTCAGGGATCTACTAGGGATCTCCCTAGGGAAAAGGAAGGAACTTGGTCACTATCTTCATTTCTCCAGCCTGATGGACAGGCCTCCTTCTTAGAGCCCCTGGGGTCTGGGGAGGAGAGAGCTAAGGAAGAGACTGATTTGAGCTGGAGGCAGCAGTGAGCACTCCCAGGAAGCCTGTGGTATGGTACCTGTGGCCTTGGTCCTCCAGTGTCCAGGCTGGAAGAGCTGTCCAGGAGTCCATCGCCAACACTTGATGGGGGAGAAGGGCGGGTTCCACCAGCCAGCAGAGAGAGACTGCAGGAAGGTGGGGAAATACACCAGAGCTACGAATAACGTCTGAGTCAGGCAGTTTCTTTGCTTGGGGATGGACTATTGGTGGTGACGTAATCTAAATAACTTGAATTTAGCCATCAAGCTGCTGAAACCATGAGAAACCTGAATTACTGTGCAATTAAGTTGTGCTAAGTTTTCAGGACAGACGCTGGGACAGGGCTGATGTTATAGAAGGTAAGGGGCAGGCTGTACAGGTGACAGACACTGGGATCTGTGCGTTCCCACCTCTTGTGCCAGACGCAGGTGATGGCAGCACTACAAATCACCCCTCCAGGCTGTCACTTGTAAAGGACTCCCATGACTCAAGACACCTGTGAGATCTTCTTAAAGAGTCAGATTATTTTATATTAGGATGTACATGTTAAACAAATTTGAGCCATTAATTATCATAAGTATAAGACATAGCTTCCCTCAATGGCCAAATATGAATGATAATTTACTCTGTGATTCTGAATGACCCCAGAAAGCTTTGATCCACTTGAAATGTACTCCTTCAGCACATGCAAAGAGTAGAGAAACAGCAATATTAGTAATTTGATAAATTATTCAAGAAGAAAGCACTCTGGTGATTTCTAGTTTCATGTTCATGGGTTTCAAAAGCTGTTTCCTAATTTAAAGCTTCCTGTTATATTGCTTTCCTACAACATTTGGGGGAATGAACCTAAATGTTGTCCTTTGTGGGCACCTCTGCTTTCTCCCTGCCATAATCCAACATGGTGCATATAAAACAGGATGTTCTAAAGAGAGAAAGAAAGAAAGAAAGACAGAGAGACACCAAGAAGCAGACTCATAACTACAGAGAACAAATTGATGGTTACCAGAAAGGGGGTGAGGTGGGTGGGAGGATGGGTTAAACAGGATGGAGAGTAAATAGTACACTTAACTTGATGAGCACTGAGTAATTTACAGAATTGCTGAATCTCTGTGTTATATACCTGAATCTCACATAACACTGATAACTATACTGGAATTAAAATAAAAAACTTGAACAAAAACCAAAAATCCTCCCAGGTTGGTCTGAGCAGGGGCTGTCCTTACGTAGTTGGGTCTATGACTGTCATATTGATACTAGGCTAAGATAAGTAGACACCATTTCCTGGTGTTCCCTTTTGCGAAGCACCAGGAAATGGTAACACAACTCTGTGTTACAGACTACATGGCCGACCACCAACATTTACATGTTGACATTATAATCCCCCATGTGATGGTGTGTGGGAGGAGGTGAGGTTTAGATGACATCATGAAGGTGGGGCCCCATGATGGGATTCATGTCCTTACAGGTGGAGGAGGAGTCTCAAGCCCTCCCTCTGCTCTCAGCCATGGGAAGACTTCACAAGGCTGCCATCTGCTAGCCAGGGTCTGGGGTCTCCTGGACACTGGATCTGCCAGCACCTTAATCTCAGACTTCCAACCTCCAGAGCCATGACAAAGGACTGCCTGTTATTGAAGCCACCAGCCTAAGCTGACTCAGATGCTCTGTCAGGAAGCTTTCTCGACCATCCAGTCTGGAGGGGAGGTTGGCAGGGTGGAAGTCTATTTCGCTTCTCTTCCCAGAAGTTCAGAGATCTTCACAAACTTTCACAGTCTGACCATGTGACTGATACCCCTCTGCTCCCACAGCTGCTTCTTTGTGTTTTCGCGTGCCAGGCAGCAGCCACAAGGGGTGTAACCAGTTGCTTTGTTGAATTCATCAACCAAAGGTGCCCATATATCCCAAAGCAAAGCAAGACCTTCCAGTCACGTCATAGGATGAGTAAGAAGGAACAGTGTCTTTTGCATGTTTCAGAGGGGATGCTATGCTCTGCCCAATCCGGCTTGATATTTTCTTTCCTGAGGCACCTATAATTTCTGAAAATACTAAGTCATGATTTGATAATTTACTGGCAGATTTTAGAGCTGTTGGTGTCTTGGTGAAGATTGTCAACGTTGTGTTTTTACCTCAAGACTCTTATGGTAAGTGATGCTCTTAAATAAATAAATAAATAAATAAATAAATAAATAAATAAAAAGATAAAAAGCATAAATACTGCTTTCTGAAGGGGCAGTATATGGCAATGCTGTTCTCTCACACCATTATTTTCCTGCCCCTTGGGATGGATTAATGATATTTAGAACTCTCTTGTAAGTCTTTCCTTTCTTTAGGCCTTGGATACTTATATTTAGGAGTATTTATATGCCACAGCCATGAGCCTAAATATATAACATGCATACATATTTAAAATAATATGAAATTTAAAAAAATGGCTCACTTGAACCTTTAAAAATTTCAATTCTGAATGATGCTTCTTTACTAGGCCTTTTCAAAATTCATTACTCCAAGTATCTGATCTCTAAGTTTCCATCAATTTTTTTTGGCTCGTCTCTTTTGCTCCCAACACACCAGACACACACACAACTTGCTCCTGTCATTTCTAGCTACTGCTGTTTCTAGAGAATATTCCTATTTTCCCACATCCCATCCTTTTCTTTGCTCATGCTGATTTCCCCAGCCGAGAAACCTCTGACACTCTCCCCACTCGTGGATCCTGTTTTTATTTCTTTTATAGTTTATTGTCAAGTTAGTTTCCATATAACACCCAGTACTTCTCCCCACAAGTGCCCTCCTCCATGCCCATCTCCCCCTTCCCCTCTCCCTCACCTCCATCAGCCCTCAGTTTGTTCTCAGTATTCAAGAGTCTCTCATGGTTCATCTCCCTCCTTCTCCCCAACTATTTTTCCTCCCTCCCCCTCCCCCATGGTCCTCTGTTAAGTTTCTCCTGGTCCACTTATAAGTGCAAACATATGGTATCTGTCCTCCATCTGACTTATTTCACTTAGCATGACACCCTCGAGTTTCATCATGGGTCCTGTTTCAAATTACAAACTAAAGCCTTCAGAGTTTCCTAATCCCTTGATAGGCCTTGATTTCTTTCTACTTTGTGCTTAGGCTCAGCTGACAGAGTTATGTTTATTAAAAAGCAAATGGATCATGTCATCGCCAGGTGGACTGTTGCTTGTGGTGTCTCACTGTCCTGGGCTTCACTCGCCTCTGAATATAGATGGGGAATAATTCCAACATTAAATCCTGAATGCCCTGAGCATAGCTGGGCACTGCCCTCTGTCCAGTTCCCTGTCCAAGTACTTGAGGAGACTTCCTAGAGGAGGCTTCCACATAGCTAGGCATCCCCAAATGGCCATTACCATCTTCTTTAGTAACAGCACACTTTGCTGATCTCTTTCAAGGAGTTTCCAATGTTATATCATGAACTGAGTTTTTTTAAATTTCTGGACTGTATGGATGACATTTTATGCATCCTGGTATTTCACACATCTTGTATGTGATAGGTCCGTAGTAAACATTTGAATTTTTAGATATAAGGATTCCTTGACTTGATTTTCTTTAGGAAGTGAAAATCATCTTTTGTATACTCTCAGTGGAAAGCAAACATGCTTACTTATGGTAGCCTTGGCTGGAGCTTTGGAGTAACAAAACAATCAGACAGCTGAGAATTGCACTGCAGGTAAAATACAAGAAAGGGCTGAAAATGTCAAAAGAGAAGTAATAACCATAACAGTAATACCCATTTAGGAGCAAAGTTTCTGGTGGTGCCTGGTTGGCTTAGTCAATTAAGCATCTGAATCTTGATTTCAGTTCAGGTCATGATCTCATGGTTTGTGAGTTCAATCCCTGCATTGGGCTCGCACGGACAGTGTGGAGACTGCTTGGGTTTCTCCCTTTCTCTCTCTCTCTCTCTCT
>NC_043703.1:81729979-81742437 GCF_006229205.1 Suricata suricatta | reverse complement strand
AAAAAAATATTTTAAACTGTAGTTCTTGATTTTACACTTACACATTTAAAAAATTGTATGCATTTAATGCTTGTTGAGATTGTTGGAAGGTTTGACAGAATTAGTGGGACCCAAAAAATAGCATCTAAGTTCCTTAGACAGTCAGCAGATGGAGTCCAAAACATAACATTCTTACAGATGAAGCCAACATTTGAGAATGTGCATGAACAAAGAGATTCCTAAATGCCCACCTGCTGCCCGTCCTGTGAGCATCACCGGCCTCCGTGTGTGAGGCCTTCTCTGAATCTCCAGTACTAGGACCAGAGTCGGGTGTTGGGGCAGGTGACCCCCTGAGGAAGGCAGGAGAGGGCCGTTAGCTGTAAATGACCTCTCTCTCTCTTCAAGCACCCATGAGACAAATCACAGGAGGGAAGTGATTGAGAACCTGGAAGGAGGCTGGGATTTTGCCCACATAGATAGGGTGACCACCAACCCAGGGTGTCTGGGAAGGATGGGCTCCTCAGGGGACAAAATGTTGGGTTCTAAAATGGGGACAGTCCTGGGCAAATCAGGAGATATCTGTCACCCTGGTTGTGGAGAAAAACACCAAAATGAGTGTGTTCCTGTCCTAATGCTCCCTACATTTTAATTCTCTAAAACAGTGGTTTGCAGACTTCAGCTGCATCAGGGTCTTGGGGACGCTGGTGAAAACACTCCCTCTTGGGAGCACTCCCCCCTCAGCATCTGATTGAATGGTTTGGGGGTGGGGTCTGCTGGGCACTGGTGGTGCTGGCCTGGAGCACTTGCTGAGGACACTGCTCTAACACATTGGGAGAGAATCCCTCCTCTATCATCATCGTCATCATTATCATTATTTTAAATAAGCTCTATGCCCAACGTGGGGCTTGAACTCACAACCCCTGAGATCAAGAGTCACATGCTCCCCTGCCTGAGTCAGTCTCTGTCTTCATTCAAGAGACCAGTGTCAGATCTTCAGGGCAGCACTCTGATCTGGTCTTCAGTGAAGCTGACGCCCAACTGTTACTCATTGTTCCTTCTTTTGGGCCTGTGATTTACCTGCTGGAAGGCAGGAAAAGCCTCAGCAGTTAAGCAATTAAATTGATAGCTATTCCATATTTAGCACTAGTAATTTCCTCTTGATTGAATTTACTGTCCCAGATTATAGCAGAATTTCTAGAAAAGTGATTACATAACAATAGTGATTTTCCAATAATTTATGCTCAAAGATATTCCAATAATAAAATGCCAGAAACAGAGATGTCTGGAAGTCCACCATAAGTTAACAAATTCCCAGGGAGAATCATCTTGCAAATTGAAGTTTCAAAGTTCAAAATCAAATTCTTTTTCCTTTGTGAGTTAAAAGTACAAAGGCATCACAGTGAAAAGACACCGTTCTTAGTTTCTTATTCTGTTCCATCGTAGCCAAGGGGTTCTTGATGCTGGCCAAGCCAGGTCGAGGCTCCTGTTGGCAGCTGCTGCCTGGCCTGCTTCTCAAGGCTCCTTTTGGGGTCTTCAAGTTGCGTTGGTTCAATCCCAAGGCTCTGGATCTTCACGCTTGAAGCCATGGAGGAGCAACGGAGACTCGCATACCATAGCACCGGCCTTGATCAAAACCTTTTACAAAATGAACCAGTGCCCATCCTATCTTAGCCCATGCAGACTACTGTATCAAAACATCAAGACTGGGTAGCTTATCAACAAGAGACAGTTCTCTCGCAGTTCTGGAAGCTGGAAATCTGGGCGGAGAGTGCCAGCATGGCCAGGTTCTGGCGAGAACCCTCTCTCTGGTTTCAGACTGACTTCTCCCTGTGTCCTCACATGGTGGAAGGGGAAGGGAGCTCTGCAAGGTCTCTTTTACAAAGGTATTGATCCCCCCGATGAAGGTTTCTCTCCCATGACCAGCCCCACCTCCAGAGATTAGGATCTTAACACAATAATTTGGGGAGGTCACAAACATTCAGTGTGTAGCACATTCCCTAAGCATTTAATTCAGGTAAAATTATGCACTTTGGCTTGCAAAGACCAGGACCAAGAGGGAGTGCCATGAGTGAGAGGGGAACCTCGCCCCAGCGCCACTGGATCCCACGCAGTCTGCTTCAGGTGCTCAGAGTCCATTGTGCTGGGCATGCAAACCCCAGCTTGTCAGGAACTTAGAGACACACACTTGGCTTCAAGTTCTATTACTGCTTTTTAAAATTCTTAATGATTTTTAAAAATTATTTTAGAGAGGTAGAGAAGTACAGAGAGAGAGAGAGAGAGAGAAAGCATGAATCCCAGTGATAAGCTCAATGCAGGGCTCAATCCCATGACTATGAGATCATGACCTGAGCAGAAATCGAGTCGGACATTTAACCAACTGAGCCACCCAGGATCCCCAAATTCTTAATGATTTTTATTTTTTTAAGTTTATTTATTTATTTTGTGTGTGTGTGAGAGAGAAAGAGTAAGTATGGGAGGGGCAGAAAAAAGGAAAGAAAGAGAGAGAATCCCAAACAGTCTCCACACTGTCAGTGCAGAGCCTGATGTGAGGCTCAAATTCACTGAAACATGAGATCATGACCTGAGCCAAAGTTGGACACTTAACTGACTGAGGCACCCAGGTGCCCCCTTAATGATTTTTAAACAAAGGGCTTGAATTTTATTTTGCACTGGGCACACAAATTATGCAGTCTGTCCTGCCACGGTCTTTGAAGTCTGACTCAACTGGGAGAGGTCTCCCGCAGTGAGATTGAGTATGGTGCTCTGCTGACCCAGGAAGGGATAAAAGTCCTGTTGGATAAAAAAATTCTGTGTTCTCTGAGAGATAGAGGAACTCTGAGACATGGCTCCTGTCTTACAGACATTGCAGTAGAGTCAGCCTCAGTCACCTGGTTTTTTTTTTTATTTCATTACTTTTTATTATACACCAACTAGTTTATATTTTAGTTCTTTACAAAGAAAATGCTAAGAAAATTATAACCATGGTATATGGTTTTAAAATCATAATTCCAGATTTCTTTTCATGTAAGATGGAATGGTCCAGTAGCTATGTCCACTGTCACAGACATGAGTTTCCTTACTCTTATATTTATTTCCCCTTTAAGGTCTAAGTGTCTGTGGCAATAAACAAAGACCAACCAAATGAGAAAGGAGGAGGCTGTTGATCCAGAGCTCACTACAGTATGAGTCAGCCAGGATCACTTGGTTTTGGTACGGACTCAAAGGCAGGCAGAAGAGTGAGAAAGCTCTAGGGGCGCCTGGGTGGCTCAGTCTGTGAAGTGTCCGACTCCGGTTCAGGTCATGATCTCGTGGTTCCTGCCCCACATTAGGTTCTGTGCTGACAGCTCAGAACCTGGAGCCTGTTTCAGATTCTGTGTCTCTCTCTCTCTGCCCCTCCTTGATTTGTGCTGTCTCTCTGTCTCAAAAATAAAAAATAAATAAATAAATAAAAAATGAAGAGTGGGAAAGCTTTATAGTTAAAAAAAAAAAAGAAAAGAAAAAAGAACAGGCCCCAAGAGTGCCCTGATTGGAAGTTGGTGGCATGGGGAAGCCGGAGGTGCCTACCCAGAAGCCGGGTGTCCTGTGTGATTGGTTAGGGGTGCATTTTGACTTTCTCTGGTTGATTCTAAGTTGGAAGCAGCCACAAAAATGAATAACATTGTCAGTTATTGATCAAGTCTCGGGCATTTGGGGTTTTGTTAGAAGAATTATTATTTGGCTTCCTGGACTGTCACTACAGACATTTCGCTGGCTTCCCCCAGCCTGTCTTATCACAGGCTGGCTGGCTTCCTGGGTTGTTTATTACAGGTAAAAAGCTGGTGTTCTGGACAACTAACTGCTGTAGATTGTGGGACAGAGTTCTATTTTCATATGTAGTCTGGCCATTGTTGATTTGTGTATGTTGTCTCTTGTTTCATTTTTAATTTTTTAAAATGTTTTTATTTATTTTTGAAAGAGAGAGAAAGACAGCATGAGTAGGGGAGGGGCAGAGAAAGAGGGAGACACAAAATCTGAAGAAGGCTCCAGGCTCTGAGCGGTTAGCACAGAGCCAGCTGTCAGCATAAAGCCCAATACAGGGCTCGAACTTGTAAATTGGGAGATCATGACCTGGGCTGAAGTTGGATGCTTACCTGACTGAGCCACCCAGGTGCCCCTCTTTTTTTTTGTGTGTGTGTGTTTATCTATTTTTACTTTGATAGAGAGAGACAGAGAGCAACAGCAAGGAGGGGCAGAGACACACGGAGAGAGAGAGAATTCCAAGCAAGCTCTGTGCTGTGAGCACAGAACCTGATATGGGGCTCAATCCCATGAACTTTGAGACCATGACTTGGGTGGAAACCAAGAGTCGAATGCTCACCCAAGTGGGTCACTCAGGCACTCCTGTTTCATTTCTGATGCTTGAGAGCTGGGTTGAGGCTGCGCCTCATACACTGATGTAGTTTTCAAACTGTGTTATCTGATGCAGGTGGTTGCTGGCTCCTGTCTCCTTCCTTCTTCGGTTGAACTGTGTTGGTCTGGAGACTTAGCTTCAGCCAATTCCTAAGGCATAGGCAACATTTGTGCCTCCTGTATCCTAACCCAGTTACCAAAACCTCATCCACTTAACCTTTCTCTTTCTTATTGTGGCAAAATACATATAACATGGAAGTTACATTTTAGTCACTTTAAAGCGTACAATTCCATGGCACGTGGCACATTCACAATATTGTATGAGCCTCACCACTATCTACTTCCAGATATTTGTATCAGCTCGAAAGGAAACCCCATGTCCATTAAGGAGGACTTCCTGTTTGCCCTTCCCTGGTTTCTGGCAGCCATCAGCTTTCTGCTCTGGAGTCACCGGGTGCCAAGCCCAGTGTTCCAAGTCATTTCCCTGGTTTTAGAGTTTGCATGAATTTCACTGATGCAGAAGATGGCATGTTATCTGCACAATAAGAGGCCCTGTTCCTTTTAATTTGTTTGTTGATAAAATCTGTAGGATTTCACCAGGTGAAGCTGCAATCTGGCTTCTGTAATCCAAGAGCCAAGGCCACAAATGACCTGATGGACACATTTGAAAGAGGGCCTCCCCCACCTCCATTTTGACCTCAAACTTTCTAATTGATTATGTTCTTCTTTCTGGTGTATCTCTTAACTCAGGAAAGACATCCTATGGGCAAAGCACCCCATGATGAGAACTAAAACTACCCCAATAATAATGACTTCCCTGAGCCCCAAGATGCTGCATGACTGACCCCAAGATAATGATTGGTCTGACCTTTACTGCCCGCTCGCATGTACCTACCATTTGTCCCACATTCTTTTTCTACAAGCCCAGAAGTATTTTTAGCACTTGGGAGACAGTCTTCAAGACATTAGTCCACTGTCTTCCTAGTGCTGGCCTCACTAAAATAAATTCCTTTCTTTCTTTTATTTTGATTTTTTAAATGTTTATTTTTGAGACACAGAGAGACAGAGTATGAATGGGGGAGGAGCAGAGAAAGGAGGAGACACAGAATCTGAGGCAGGCTCCAGGTTTTTAGCTGTCAGCACAGAGCCTGACCCAGGCCTTGAACTCAGTAACTGTAGATCATGACGTTTGCTGAAGTCAGATGTTTAACCCACTGAGTCCCTTTTTTTTTTTAAGTTTATTTATTTTGAGAGAGACAGAGACAATGTGAGTGAGGGAGTGGTAGAGAAAGGAGAAAAAGAATTCCAACCAGGCTCCACACTGCCATTGCAGAGCCCAATGCAAGGCTCAGACCCACAAAGCTGAGAGATCATGACCTGAGCCAAAACCAAGTCAGATGCTTAACTGACTGAGCCACCCAGGTGCCCCTAAATTCCTTCCTTGTGTCACCCCCACCAATTTCTTTCTGCCTTTGAATTTTGTCGGCAGTGAGTGACCAAACCTGGTCTGTTTGGGACCCCTCACACCAGGTGCTTATGCACCACTGGGACCCGGCTACAAATTCAGAGCCAACTTGAGACCATGTCGAAGGGCAATCTTTATGGGCCATGAATAAACCACATGGACCCCAGAGAATGAGCCCGCCAGAATCTTCATTGGATCTGAATGCAGTTCAAAGCAACACAGAAAGGAAGTCTGGGCAGCCCATCTACACTGTTCTTCTGGACCTGGCATTTACAATGCCAAGCTGGCATCCTCACCTTAGTGCTCTGTACAAACATGGGACTTGGCTTCTGTAGAAAAGGTCCGGACTGGAAACCTGATAGAAAACATTGTGAAATGGTAGTGAATAGGTTCACAACCATCTTGCAAATGCAGGGAGATGATCTATCTTTTTTAATTGAATATTGGCTCTGTATTAGTTTGTCTAATCAGTGTATGTATTAGGTTCTGGAAGAAAGATTGGTGTCTCCAATCTCCAGTGCATTTAGAAATGAGAAGATCCTCCAACAAATTGGGGTTTGTTTAGAAGGCTGGGAGGGATATGGTTGTTGATGGACTGCTTCCCTGCTCAAAGGGAGAAATGCATTAAACATTTAAATCTAAACAGTATGTCTGTAATTACTGTATGTGATAAATCATATAAAAATTTGGGTGTGGGGTTGGAAAAGGCTCTGGGTTTGACGGATAAGCAAGAGTGAACATATGGTGAATAAAGGGAAAGGCACTAAGGCTGATGTGTTAAAAATCATGTTTATGGGGCACCTGGGTGGCTCAGTCAGTTGAGCATCCGGCTTCCGCTCATGAGCCCTGAGATCATAACCTGAGCTGAAGTTGGATGCTCAACCGACTGAGACACCCAGGTGGCCCCCTGACATGCCTTTTTAAATTTTATTATTCTTATGTTTTGGTTCTTGTAAAACTTATTTACTTTCCAATATGACATTACTTACCAAATGGATAAAATGTGAAAGAATGTATTTCAGTTAAATTTCATCCTTCTGTGCTCCTGCCTAGGTCACAATGTGTGGATAGGGCTGGCCCAAGACAGAACTCCAAACTAGGAGGAACTGGGAAGGTTTGTCTCCTTTGGCTCATTTCTTTTTAAGTTTATTTGCTTATTTATTTTGAGAGAGAGAGAGAGAGAGAGAGAGAGAGAGAGAGAGAGAGAGAGAGAGAACATGCATGAGCTAAGGAGGGGCAGAGAAAGAGGGAGAAGAGGGAGGGAGGGAATCCCAAGCAGACTCTGAGCTGTCAGGGCAGAACTAACACAGGGCTCAATCTTACTATCCTGGGATGATGATCAAAACCAAGAGTCAGATGTTCAACTGACTGAGCCATCTGGACTCCCTTTGCCTCGGCTCCTTTTAACACAGACTCCTCCCATTCCTGCTCAGAATGTCCTCAGTATCGGTAGTCCCAAGTCTTGTCTCCCTCAAAAAGACACTCTCCAGGTTCTGAATAGAAAGAGATACTTGGTCATGAGCAAGAAGAACAGCTTCCTAAGACAAGAGGCCTCCCAGGAGAGCATTTATTAGGTGACACCTTGGTCGGGGGAACGCTGGAAGGCTGGCAGGCTCCAATGCCTGATGTTAGTAGTAGAGATGATTTACCTCTATTAGAATAGGGCTTTCATCACAGATGATCAAAACCCAACCCAAACTAATTTACACAAGAAAGGTAACTTTTGGGTCCTTGCAACTTCAATCAAGGGTGGGTGGAGGGGTTCAAACTACACCTGAGGGCTCTGGGCCTTGGTGGTTCATACTCATTTGCCTCTGTTAGGCTTCATTCCACCAGCAGTTTCTATGCAGGAGATAAGATGGCTGGCAGCAGCTCAAGCCTTGTCTCCTCCCAGCTGAGGATTGCTGGTGACACTGTCATTCCACTGTCTGTTGGGTCCCCTCTACAAGGATCCCTGTGGCTGGGAAGGACAGAAATTACCACATCTGTATTTTTCATCCTTTTACGTTCAAACTTCTACTTGCAACTGTTTGAAATATGAGCATATAGCCAGATTTTCGGGGAAAAACTCCCACAATCTTTTGTATTTTAAGTGAATTTTAAAATTGCCTCACATTTAATGCAATTGCTGATGATTAAGTCTAAACATTATCTCCTTATTTTGTGCTTTCCATTTGCTATTCTTTCTTTCCTTTTCTCTCTTTTGCTGCCTCCTTGTGTGTGTGTGTGTGTGTGTGTGAGTGTTTGTGTGTGTCTGTGTATGCCTTTGATTCTTTACCATGCAATTACATGGTTGAAATTTATATAATCTATTTGATTCCTTCAGAGATTATGTATTGCATATGTCTTTAACTTATCAAATCTGAAATTAATCAATATGTTACTTTAGAACACATGCATTCCATCCACCTGCCTCCTGATTTCTTTCTTACTATGACATTTAATGCTCTGTAAATTTGTAAACCCCATGAGGTATGATTGTTATAATTTGTAGTCAACTTTCTTTTAAGTTTCCCAACACATTTCATATTTTCCTTGCTCCTCATTACTTTCATCTGGGAGCATTTTCCTTTTGCCTACGGGCATGCATGGATGCTCTAGAATTATATTCAGTGCATATCTATTACTTGTATACTCTTCTGGGTTTTATCTGAAGATGGATATATTCCATGTTCCTTCTTGCAAGATCTTTTCATTGAAGAATGTTAGATTGACAATTATTTTCTTCTAGCACACTGAAAATACCATACCCCTGCCTCTGGTTTCTATTGGTGCTATTGTATAGTCAGAAATATATATTTTTTGAAAGTAGTTTCTTTTGTCTCTGGCTGCTATAATATTTTCTCTTTATCTTTGGTTTTATAAAGTTTCCCTATAATGCTTCTATAGATAAATTTCATTTTATGTATCCATTTGGGATGTTTTAGGATTTTTGAATCTATAAACTGGTATCTTTCATTAGTTCTGAAAAATTCATATAGTTTTCTCCTTAAACAACATCTCTTGTACCTTTCCCTCTCACATTTGCTTCCCCGGTATAGATTAGATCTTATCACTCTTCTATGTCTTTTACTGTCCCATCAGTGTTTTCTATTTTATTTTTATTTAGGCAATATTTTTGGAAATTTCTTTTGGCCAATATTCTATTTCACAATATCTATTCAGTTATGTATAATTTACTACTTAACTTTTTAACTGAAATTAATTTCAAACTCATCCTTTTATTTCTTCAAGCACAGTGAACATAGTTATTTAATAATCTGGGTCTAATAAGTCCAATTATTTTGAAATACAGATCTTCCTTGACTTACAATGGGAGTTATGTCTCAATAAACCCATTGGAAGTTGACGATATCGGAAGTTGAAATGCATTTAACACACCTGACCTACCAAACATCATAGCTTAGCCTAGCCTACATTAATCATGCTCAGAACACTTTTACTAGCCTATAGTTGAGCAAAATCATCTAATACAAACCCTGTTTTATAATGAGCCAGAGAATGTCTCATGTAATTGATAGAATATTGCACTGGGGGTGAAAACAGAATGCCTGCACCTACAGAATGGTTGAAAGTGTGTTAGTTGTTTGTCCTCGTGATCATGTGGCTGACTGGGAGCTGCCCAGCATCATAGTATCATACTGCATACTACTAGCCTGGGAAACGATCCAAATTCAGAAGCTGAAGTATGGTTTCTACTGAATGCTTATCACTTTCACACCATCATAAAGTCAAAAAATCATATGTTGAGGGGTGCCTAGGTGGCTCAGTCAGGTAACTGTCCGACTCTTGATTTAGGCTTAGGTCATGATCTCAGGGTCCTGAGATCAAGCCCCACATGGGGCTCCATGCTGCTTAAAATGCTCTCTGTCCCTCTTCCTCTCCCTTTTAGCCCCCACTCCCTGCTCAGGCATGCATGTGTACATTCTCTCTCTAAAAAAAAAATACCAAAAAAAAAAAAAATCCTATGCCGCTTTCTGTAATGGGCACTTGGGAGAAGAGTTAGGCACAAACAAGTCAGCTGTAAGAGGGAAAGGGAGCAGGGATGACAGCTTAGAACAACTGCAGTCCCATATTTATTGAGGATATGATAGTTAATCATTGCAAGATGCCAAGATTGTTTTTAGTGTTCAGAGAGTGATCTCATGAGAAAAACAGAATTTGCTCAGGCAGGTACATTATGGTTGATCAGGCATAATCAATGAGTTTCATCTGAAAGGTGGTCTCTGAGGAAGCGGAGAAGTCCACACAGAAGAAACAGGTGGCATTCCACCCGGGGCGGGCCAGGCGTTCCCGGCTGTCCAGCTCCCGTGTCACATATCAGCCGCTTTCCCAGAGAGACATTACAGTGCGTATTTTCTTAGAGCTATATTAATCATTTATTAATCATTTATAGTTTTGTGTGCTGTTTTTCTCCATGACTACGTTTTATGGGTCACATTGTTCTGAGGGGTCACCACAATCCTAAATTGTATCTTTGTAGCTTGGGGACCATCTGCATATGCAATTCTGTTTCTTTTCTCCCCTGGTTTTTGCTTATTGTGTCCATTTCCTTGTGCACTTGGGTACAATTTTATACTAGTAATTGTATTTCAGAATGTATTTACAGGGGTGCCTGGGTGGCTCAGTCAGTTAAACACCCAACTCCTGATTTTGGATCAGGGCATAATCTCATGGTTCACAAGGTGGAGCCTCATGTCAGCCTCTGTGCAGAGGAGCCGCTTGGGATTCTCTCTTTCCCTCTCTCTCTCCATCTCCCTCCCTCCCCTCTCTCTCTCTCAAAATAAATACATAAACATTGAAAAAAAGAAAATGTATTTACAGAAATAATTTGAGACGCAGTTTTCTGCACTGGAAATTTGTATGTTTCTGACAGGTCCCAGGGCATTACTTGTCCAGGGCCACCTTAAGCCAACTTCAAGTCTTGGGGTTTCTTGGATGATTCAAATCTAGGCTGGAATTCTGACTGAAGACATTCTAGTTCTGGTTCTCTGTAATCCTGAGGTATGCCCCTTTGAGAATATTAGCTTATTTTGGATATTTCCTTTTATATGGGTGTAGACTATAACTTTTGTCCATTTCATTCTGCAAGCTGTCAAAACAAGAATTCAAAATTTCTTAGGTCTTCAAGGTTACAGAAATTAGAAATGAAGTTTTAAACATAAAAGAATATTGTACTCATGAACTTTTATGAAGAATACAGTAGAAGATGAGCTTCTATAGCCAAAAGATAAAGGACAGATTGATAAATATTAAAAATGTTTAATTGTAGATCTGAGGCCAAAATGAAGTAGAGACTAGTGTGGAATAACACAATGTAAATATTACATATTATGACAAAATAGACACAATTCAATTGAAAATTTGTAGAAAGAAGAAGAAAGTAGAAGAAACTCATTGATAATTACTGAGGCAATAGAAAAGAGTTAAAGGACATCATTAAAAATAAATAGCCCAGGGGAGTGCCTGGGTGGCTCAGTTATTTAAGTGTCTGACTTTGGCTCAGGTCATGATCTCTTGGTTCATGAGTTGAAGCCCCATGTTGGGATCTGTGCTGACATCTCAGAGCCTGGAGCCTGTTTCAGATTCTGTGTCTCCCTCTTTCTCTCTGACTCTCCCCTGCTCATGCTGTGTCTCTCTTTCTCAAAAAAATAAATAATAAACATAACAAAAAAAGCTAGAGGTACCTGGCTGATTTAGTTGGCAGAGCATGTGACTCTTAGTCTCAGGGTTCTGAGTTCAAGCCCCATGTTGGGCATGAAGCCTATTTAAAATTAAATGTAAAAACAAAACAATCTAGAAGATAAAAGATTATATAAGAAAACAAAGGACTAAGGACATACATAAGGTATAAATACAAAGGTTATTACTAGAAAAAATTAGCTTTTGAAATGTTTCTATTTTCTTTGAAATGAAACTTCTTTATTCTGGGAGATTTTTCAGGGCAGAGAATTTATCACATGATTTGTTGGCATAATCCCAACTACATTAAAATACACTTCCATTAAAAATAGCTCTGTTTAGATATAATTTACATACTGTACAACTTACCTATTTACATTATATATTTTGAGACTCCTGGGTGGCTCATCAGTTAAGTGTCCAACTTCAGCTCAGTTCATGATCTCATGGCTTGTGGGTTTGAGCCCCACATCAGTGTCTGAGCTGACAACTCAGAGCCTGGAGCCTGCCTTGATTCTCTGTCTCCCTCTCTCTGCCCCTCCCATGCTCATACACTCTCACTCTCCCCTTCTCTCAAATAAATAGACCTAAAAAAATTTAGTGGCTTTTTATATAGTCACGGAATTGTACAGCCAGCATAATAAATAACTTTTGAACTTCAGAACATTTTAAACATGCCAAAATGAAGCCCTGGACCCATTAGCATTTATGACTATTCCTTTTTTTTAATAGTTTATTGTCAAATTGGTTTCCATATAACACCCAGTGCTTCTCCCCACAAGTGCCCCCCACCATGACCATCACCCCCTGTCTACCTCCCCTTCCCCCTTCAGTCCATGGTTCGTTTTCAGTATTCAGTAGTCTCCCTTGATCTGGGTCCTTCACTCTTCCCCACTCTCTTTCCCCCTTCCTCTCCCCATGGTCCCCTGCCAGGTCTCTCCTG
>NC_043703.1:81719935-81729879 GCF_006229205.1 Suricata suricatta | reverse complement strand
TCTCCCTGTCCCATCCCCCCCCCCCATTCCCAGAAACCACTAATCTACTTTTTGTCTCTATTTGCATATTCCAGACATTTCATATACATCGAACCTTACAAATATGTGGTCTTTTGTAGTTGGCTTCTTGCGCTTTTCAAGGTTCATCCACATTGTAGTGTCTAGCAGTATTTAATTCTGTTTTGTCACAGAAAATATTCCATCATATGGATATGCCGTATTTTATTTATCCGTTCAACAATTGAGGGACATTTGAGTTATTTCTACTTTTGCACTATTATGAGTAATGCTACTAGACACATTTGTATACAGAAGTTTTCTCTGCTCTTAGATACACACCTAGAAATGAGACTGCTTGGTGAAATTAAACTCTATGTTTAACATTCTGAGAGACTGCCAACCTGTTTCCCCAAGTGGCTGCACCATTTTGCATGCTTGTCAGCAATGCATGAGGCTTCCAGTTTTCACACATCCTTGTCCAACACATGTTCTTATCTGTGTGTTTGTTTGTAGCCACCCTAGTGTGTATGAAGCTGTGTCTCACTGTGGTTCGGTTTGCATTTGCTAATGGCTAAAGATTCTGAACATATTTTTGTGTGCTTATTTGTACATTCTCTGTGGAGAAATGTGTATTGAGATTTTTTGACCTTTTTAAAAATTGTATTTTTATTGTTGTTGACTTTTAAGAGATTTTTAAAAATGTATATTCTGGATACAAGTCCCTTAGCATGTATATGATTGCCAATATTTTCTTTCCTGTTTTTTCCTTTCCTATTCCTTTTCACTTTCTTGATGGTATCCTTTGAAGCACAAAATATTTTGATTAGTGAAATCCAGTTTTTCTTTTTTCTTTCTTTCCCCTTTCTTTCTTCCTTTCTCTCTCTCTTTATCTTTCTGTGTTTGTGCTATTACTATCATATCTAAGAAGTGTTTGCCTACTCAAAGGTTATGAAGATCTACTCCTATGTTTTCTTCTAAGATTAAAAAAAAAGTTTTAGCTCTTATATTTAGGTTTATGCCCATTTGCAGTTAATTTTTGTATATGGTGTAAGGAAGTATAGCAACTTAACCTTTTGCATATGGCTGTTTAGTTATCCCAGGAGCATTTGTCAAAAAAAAAATGTGTATTTCCTTTTGCAGGGAGCAGGAGAGATCATATACATTTGATGAGCTCAAAAGGGAAGCTGACAGTCTATTCAGTGGAAATCTGGGCCAAGATTTAAGGATCCTGAGGATGATACAATGAAGAAGTATAGTTAATGACTAACTAAATTCTTTGTATTTTATTTTCTTTAACTACTAATGAATATTTTCTTTGTATCATGAATGATACAATTGGTAATGTGGTTAGTTACAACTCATTCCAACTCCCTTGTATCATTCAGCATCTTGGAGGACACAGGGAGCTAGTATTTCCAAGTCATTTAGGACCTACCAATCAACTGTATTTGTGTGAGATTTTGGTTCCAAAATGAACCAAGGAGGAGGAGCTTCAGGGTTATGGCGGAAATGGTATCAGTCTGGAATCCACAGCTGAAAAGTGTCAATTCCTGTCTTTTATTTTTTTAAATTAACTAATTAATTAATTAATTTTTATTTATCGCCCCTCCCCGCCACCCTCCTTTTAAAAGTAGTTTCCAGGGCACTTGGGTGGCTCAGTTGGTTAAATGTCCAACTCTTGGTCTCAGCTCAGGTCATGATCTTGTGGTTTCATGAGTTCAAGCCCCGTGTCTGTCTCTATACTGACAGTGTGGAGCTTGCTTAGGATTTCTCTCTCTTTCCCTCTCTCTCTGCCCCTGCCTCATTCACACTGTCTCTGTCTCTTTCAAAATAAATAAGTAAACTTAAAAAAAATAAAAAAATAAAAATAGCTTCCTGTTCTGGTGGCTTTCGGACCCTAATCTGGGGATGGCAAGGGTTGAGACAGCTTCTGTGTTCTGCAGCTTGTTGATGATGGCAGAGGCAGAAGTGCCCTTGGTAATCTACTCTCGTGGTGTGTTTTTAAGTGTCCTTGAATTCAGTTTACAGTTTCCTCAGCCTTTCAATAAACCTGTGAGTAATTTACAAATTTCTTTTTGCTTAAACTAGCAAGAGAAGACTTCATTGCCTGCCTTTAAGAACACTGATTAATAGGGTAATCAGGTGGGGGGCGGGGGAACGCCTGAGTGGCTCAGTCAGTTAAGGGTCCAACATCAGCTCAGGTCATGATCTCATGGTTTGTGAGTTCTAGCCCTGCATCAGGCTCTGTGCTGACAGCTCAGGGCCTGGAACCTGCTTTGGATGCTGTTTCCTTCTCTCTTTGCCCCTCCTCTACTCATCCTCTGTCTTTCTCTCACTCTTAAAAATAAACAAAACATTTAAAAGTTTAAAAAAGTAGAGTACAGTAGCAGAAGTGGTGGTGAGAAAGACTCTCAAGGAAATGGAAATCGGAGATTAGACCTCTGGCTCGGGCAGGTTTGGAAATACAGAGGTGCCTGTTACCATCAGCAGATGGAGGGTTACTGTCTGCTGTCCCTTTGTAAGACTTAAACGGTCACCTGTGGTCACCTGGAGTGGAGAGCCTATTGAAAACAAGGTTTGGGCAGATCCTATGTCTGCTGCGATAATCCGCCATGGAAGGGATAAGAAATAAAACAGGTTTTAGATGGGCTGTCTTCTACTAAATGGGTCAGGGAGCTTTAATAATTAAACTAACTCAGTGATTGAACATCTTAATTTAAGACATGCAGTTTCTATTACTGCCTGTGTTCGTTTGGATTTCCCCAGAAGCAACCTCAAATATAAGTTAGTTTACTTGGGAGGAAATGCCAAGTACAGCAGTAAAAAAACCGAGTCAGGAAAGGGACAGTAGCCAGTAGAAGGTGCATTATCCAGCAAGCTGTCTCTACAGGCAGCTGGAGAGCTTTCTGACTGAAGAGCTCTGGATGGCAGTCTGGAATGTGCCTTAGGTATCTCACTCTTAGAGTGAAGAGGCTCTTGTCAAACATGGATGGATACAGGCTGCTTCCAGGGTGAGGCACCTGCAGCCTTCCCTTCCAGAATTGGTGAGATGCTTCCCTGTGTGAGATGCATCAGTCTCAGGAGGACTCAGGCACAGAACCATTGATGATGGCTTGTGGAAATGGGCTTGGCAAGCACAGAATGGCAAATGATGAGGGCATCTAAGTGGAGCACCAGTAGAATCTGGTACATTTAAATAAACGTGTAATAAAGTTGCAGATCAGGCCTAGAAATGGCATAAAATTGGACACGGAGACTGATTCCGTGGATTCTTGATTTACAATGTAGTTGAATTCATTGCCTTGCTTGATTTCTTAGGCAAAAGTTAGGGCACTGATTATTAAAGGCTGAGATCCAGACGATTTGAATGAAGACATTTGATAAGACTCAAGTGAGTCATATTGTCCTGATTGTCCCGACCTCACTGAACTGTCATTTCTAGGAGGCATAAACCCACTGCAATCTAATGAGGTCTTGCTGGAAGACCAGGCAGCAGTGGCCTGAGGTAGTCTCCTTGCGGATGTTAACTCGCTCATCATAATTGACCTATAATGAGAGTCAGATCCCAACATGCCTCGGGGGCTAATCACATAATCACATCTGGGAGCAGAAAGTCTTAGGTAATAAAAGATTTATAAGATTTAAAAATTTATAGTAGCATAGCCCACAAGAATATGCATGGGATAGATTCCAATGGTGCCAAACATGATTTCTGATCCTGCTGAATTTATCTATATGAATCAGCTTATCAAAGATTCTGCATCTAATTAGCTGTCACAAGGACTGGAAATGGGCTTGTTTCCTTGACTCTTGACTGAAAGTTGGAAACCTTGGAGCATGGAGGAATATATTGTTCAGAGGAACACCAGCATCTTCACAAAAAGCTGTAACGCCCATCCCCCAGAGGCCAGAGATGAGGATGAGAGTGACTGCCATTGAAATAGGTTCCTGATTACAGCAGGGATGATGAGGTTCCAGGGGGCTGAAATCAAACAGCGGCATGCATCACTGACAGCAGGCAGGTCCCATTCCTATAATGGGTGGCCGGGATGAGGGTGGTGGGGTGGTAATTAGCATGCTTTGAACCACAGAGATCTTTGGTGGTGAAATCTTTGAGCAGTCTACTAAGGTTATACTCAATGTGTATGACTAAAAACACTAAGCTTGTCAAACCAGATTTGACTTGGGTCAGTATGTGGAGGGGAAGGCGTGAACTTCTCTGACTTGTCTGAGTTCACTGACCAAAGTTCCTTGAATAAATGGGAAGGATTAGGGTACCCTTGAAGAAGAACCCTCTGGTAAGAAGACAAATACATATTTAATTCTTTCTCTTGTCCTTTTTGAGAGGGGTCTTCAGTCATTTACCAGAGGAAGGAAACCACCCAGAAATTTCTGGAATGGTTGGATTCTGGATCTGAGTCACAGGACTTAGAATATTACTGTGGTGCACTGGTCGCAATGGGCTTCTTATGAGTGTCATGAGGTAAAGACATATTTAACCTGAAGCTCACTATGTGTTTTTAACCTAGCATTTGTTTATTTCCTGAATCTAGAGTTTGAAACAGGTGCACCCAGTTATTAGTGGAACCTCCACATTAGCTATTGTGGAGTGAAGGCAAGAATGATAAGAAGAATGGTGCCTGGGTGGCACAGTTGGTTAAGTGTCCGACTTTGGCTCAGGTCATGATCTCATGGTTTGTGGGTTTGAGCCCCATATTGGGGTCTGTGCTGACACCTTGGAGCCTGGAGCTTGCTTCAGATTCTGTGTCTCCCTCTTGTTCTCCCTTCCCCGCTTGTGCTCTGTCTCTCAAAAATAAACATTAAAAACAAACAAACAAACAAAAGAATGATAAGAAGAGTGAAGGGCAATTCATTGATGTGTTCACTCCTCACCAAAATTGTAGACCAAAGGAAAAAGCCACATTCATTGGTGGGAGAGAGGCAGACATCAACTCTTAAAATATTCAGATACAGTTATTTCTCTTACAACTTCATTTAACATAGGAGTTTTGTCTGTGTAGAGATACACAGTTCTTGGAAAGTGATAGTAAATTACCATACACTTAATCCTACTTAAGGGAAAGCCAATGTGATCATTTTCCAGAATAAATCAGAATAAATTCAGAACAAAACGGTTCCTGGTTTGGTATGTAATTATCCCAAAAATTATCCTTTTTTTCCCCTTCTATTCTAATAAATGGGAAATGCTAGAAGTAGTTTTCTTTATTCTGGATGGCATAGGGACTTGGTTCTCTGACTATCTCACAGAATACCATGCTTGTCTACTATACTGACAGCATCATGATGATGTCTAGGCTATATAGTACCAGTGGTTGGGTTTTGAGCAAAGCCATACCCTCCTTTGGAATGTGACCATTCTCTTTTACAAAGCAGCTCTTGGCTTGCTTTGGGGCCCTGGTAGAGAGTGGTCACTGCACATCAATTGACCATTTGACCTGAGCTTTCCATCATGGATTGGGTATTGTCTGAACTATAAAACCATAACTTTGAGTATATGAGTAGTGCTCCTTCTTCATTTGGAGGTGGTATGAGTGTGGAATGAGGTTCAAGTGAGTCTTATAGGAGTAAATAAATTGAACAACATGTGGCTCACAGCATCAGTCTGCTTACTCCTGAAGGATCATCTTAATCTCAACACACTGTTTAGCTTCCATGGGGAGTTCTCAATGGGCAGTCTGATCAAAGTGGGGGAAAATTTGAACACAGCTTACAAATGTTGCCATACATGTGCTTGCACCAGTGTGAACTGGACTGCTGTGGCTTTGTATTCATATCCAGGTATGGCCTTGGAGGATGGCAGAGAAGAGAATTTCTTTCACAAAAAGGAGTTATAAGTGGTACATGTTGTCTGTTTTCCTGGAGATAAAGATGGCCTGAAATCACAGTGTATACTATTTCATGGGCTATGGTTTATTTTTGGCCAGATGGACAGAGATTTGGAAAGAACAACACTAGAGAAAAAGTGACAGAAAGATCTAGGGAAGAGAATGTGGGTAAGCCCCTCAAAATGGGACAATGTTTATGGCTGTGTGATTTTTCACTAAGGGGTGCTCACTTTAAAAAAGTTTCCTTATAATTAAGTAGACAATTAATGTGCCTTGTTACTACCAAACAGCCTTTTCCCTCTGCCATCCTAGTGGTTTTTTGGTGGATCAATGGTGGGTAAAGTGAACCAAGGACCAGAAAGATGAGGCTGACATCTCCCACCAAAGCTGACTGACCAACTTGCCAGCGTCAGAGACCAACTGTAAGCCATGATGCAGCACCAAATTCTGGAGTGGAGGAAAACCAGCCAGCAACTGGGAGGCAGTTAGATTATATTTGAACTTTTCCATTGTGGAAGGGTCAGTGATTCATGCTTACTGGAATAGACATTGACATTGGGTATGATGCTTCTGTGACACCCAGAGGAAATTTACTAAATGCCTTATTCATGGTAGTGGTGTCCCACAAAATCTTTCTTCTGACCAAGGAAATTATACTATAGCCTCTTTACCCCGTCAAGCTCAGTGGATTCATTGATATTCACCCATATAATGGGGACCTTTCAGAATAATGAAATAACCTATTGGAGACCCTATTGGAGCTGATGGAATGGTATCCTACAGGGTGCAGTATATGCTCTTAATCAGTGATTGGTAGATGGTGGTGTTTCTCCACACCAAAAAAATGAGTATCCAGGAACCAACAGATAGACATAGGAGTGGAGCCTGCCACTGTCATATCTACCCACACTCTTGCACATATTTTGCTTTGCATCCCCCCAACTTCCAATGGAAGTTGTTTTTGTTTTCCACATCAGGGACACAGTAATGGTCCCATTGAACTGGAAGTAGAGACTGCCACCCAGCTCATGACTTAGTAGGTGAGCCTGCTGAGACAAGGTAACAATGCTGGCTGGGGTGGTGGATACTGATCACCAGGGGGAATATATTTTGTCTGTTACAGAATGCAGGAAGGGGCAAGTGTTTCTGGAACTCAAGGATTGTCAGCATGCCTCTTAGTAGAGCAAGTCCATTGATTAAACTTAATAGAAAAAACTGTAGCAACACCACAAAGGACACATACCTATTAAGATTAAAGTCCAGATCATGTAGCAGATGGAGAAATTATGGCAGCTGCAATGCTTTGGAAAAAAATGCAACTCAGATGGATGGTGGCAAGGAAGATGATGAATACAGCAGAGGTCTTGCTGCCTGCATGAGAACTGCAATCATTACCTACAGGTCTGTCCCTCCTACTGCGTTAGATGTGCACTGTGCTAGTATAACTAAGAGACAGCACTGTGGAAGAAGGCTCCCTGAAATGGAAGACACTGTGCAGACACAACCACAGAAATCTGAAGGAGGGTTTTGAAGTTCCACTGGCATTGAAAATGAGATATTTTAGCCAATGTAACTCATATTTCAAGTAACAGGAAGTTTCCACCTAATATCAAAGTTTTGAGCAGCAGAATTTGTTCTATAGCTCAGACCAGGAAAGTTTTTGGGGTCATTCAGAGAGTAATTTAGTTCATGAGAGTCAGATAGGGTAGATATTGTCCCCAGACTCCAAAGAAATAGTCTAAGTATTGAGTCTTCCTAATGGTGGGATAACAAAATTAAACCACTTGCTTTACTTTGAAAGAGATATTTCAATAGACTCCCAACTTCTGGAACATCAGAATCTAAGCTGGCATGTGCTCTATTTTTATTATATTTATATTTACTTCTCTATCATGCAGGTGTCTAGCCAAGGCTTCTGGGAACCTGCTACTTCTTGCTCTTAGGGTCCTAATCATGTTATTGTTCATGCAGGGTATAAGTGTGATGTTGTTAGGCCGGGCCCTTACAAGGGTGATACAGGACCCTGAGGTCTGGGTAAAGCATGGAACAGGAATGTTACATAAGTCACTCTTAGATTTCCCCACCTACTTATCCTCTGACCATTACTTCACTGCTCTTGGTTCTTCTTTTCTTTAGAGCAATTGTGACACCCTCTCAAATGTTATCCCCACCACCCCCAAAAGCACTGCACTCCAGTGAGAACAGCCAGCAAAGATTCTTTGTAATATCCTGGTGCTTTCCTGTACCAATGTCTCCATCAAGGTCCCAAAGAAGGACGTTTGAGAGCAGAGTGCGAGTGTGTGTGGGTAGATGGAACACAGCCTCTTTGATAAATGCAGCCATAGCATATATTCAGGCGAATCTACAATTATGTTCCATAGTGTTCAGTTGAGTGCTCTCAAAATCCACTTCCACAAATATCTTTCAGATTCTGAATGTGTAAAAAGCACATTTCTACATATCTTTTTAGACACTCTGTCTCTGGGATTTGAATCTTAAAGGATAGGTTGTCCTTCTAGGTTTCTAGAGCTGATGATTTCTGATACCTGATCCTGTAAGCTACACAGTATCATTCATATACATTCCTTTCTATGAAAGCTAGAATCCCAGCGGATGCAGAGACTGGCACTGGACATAAGCTGCCAATCATAGGCTTTCAGAGAAATGTGTAATACTTGGAATTTATATTGGGCCAAGATGGGAAGAAGGATAGTGAGATACTTCTTTTCTCCCTTCCTTTCATCCTCCCATCCTTCCTTGCTTCCTTCCTTCCTATTTATTTCTTTTATTTTAGAGAGAGAGAATGCACAGGCTCACATGTGTGTGTGCTCAAATGGGGAAGGGGCAGAGGGAGAACGATAGAATCTTTTTTTTTTACACTTTTAAATGTTTGTTTATTTTTGAGGGAGAGGGAGGGACGGAGAGAGAAGGAGACACAGAATTTGAAGCAGGCTCCAAGCTCTGAGCTGTCAGCACAGAGCCCAATGCAGGATCATGACCTGAGCTTAAGTTGGACACTTAACTGACTGAGGCACCCAGGTGCTTTGAGAAAGAGAGCATCTTAAGCAGGTTCCATACCCAGCAGGGAGTCCGATGTAGGGTTCAATCCCATGACCCTGGGATGATGACCTGAGCTGAAATCAAGAGTAGGACGCTCAACTGACAGAGCCACCCAGGCTCCCCAGAAGGACAGCACATTCTCTAAGATGGGAAGTCAGCCCATGTGCTGTATAATGGGAAACAGCTAATCAAATCATCACCTGTGGTGTGATGGGCTGAGGAGCCCACTGTGGGTGAATCCCTGGGGAACCAGCAATTTGTAGCAATGATCAAATGAACAGGACTGAGATTCACCTTAGCAGTGCTTGCTCTCTACCAGGAGATACTCAAATCCCCAAAGTCTTTCCTCAAGGAACAGTATGACACCCAGAGCCTTTCCATGACCATGTTAAAGAATTTCCTACTGTCTGTTGCTATTTATCATGCCTGCCCTTCACTGTTGCATACTTGACGACAATGATCTGAACATGGTCAGGATGAGGGTGGCAGGGTGAGCAAGTTGAGATGCTAAAATAGTTCATGAAACAAGAGCTTGGGGCACCTGGATGGTTCAGTCTGTTGAGTCCAATTCTTGATTTTGGCTCAGGTCATGATCCCAGGATTGTGGAATCAAGCCCCTCATTGGGCTCTGCACTGGGTGTAGAGCCTGCTTAAGATTCTTTTTCTCCCTCTGGCCCTCTCCCTGCTTGCTCTCTCTCCCTCTCTATAAACAAACAAACAAACAAATAAATAAGCTTCACAGCTGAAAAAGAAATGTAGGATTTTCTCTTTGCTCATCACAAACTTGTTTGGCTTAGCTTGGGTCACAGTCCTGCTTCGTCTCTTAGAGGAATGAGTTCTGTGTTTGACAGTGCACTGGAGTCACCAAAAGAAGGAAAAGTGTAGTCTCTTGCTTTGTTCATTTTAGCCACTCTGACTGGTGTCAGGTGGTATCTCAGTGTGGTTTTGATTTGTGTTTCCCTGATGATGAGTGATGTTGAGCATCGTTTTATGTGTCTGTAGGCTATCTGGATGTCCTCTTTGGAGAAGTGTCTGTTC
>NC_043703.1:81699902-81719835 GCF_006229205.1 Suricata suricatta | reverse complement strand
CCTTCGTAGGAAAGTGGATGGACCTTGAGGGTGTCATGCTGAGTGAAGTAAGCCAGGCAGAGAAGGACAGAAACCATATGTTTGCACTCATAGGTCTAGCAGGAAAACAAGAGAGACCTAGTGGAGAACCAGGGGGAACGGAAGAGGGAGAGAGAGTTGGGGAGAGAGAGGGATGCAAAACTTGAGAGACTACTGAATGCTGAGAATGAACTGAGGGTTGAAGGGGAAGGGGGAGGGGGGAAGAGAGGTGGTGGTGATGGTGGAGGGCACTTGGGGGGAAGAGCACTGGGTGTTGTATGGAAAACAATTTGACAATAAAATATTATGGAGGAAAAAAAAAAAGAAGGAAAAGTGAAATCCCCCAAAAGAAGGGCAATGGGGCAGAGAACGTAGACAATGATCTGCTCAGGAAACCAGCACTAGAGTGTTTGTCACAGTGGCCATGGGGCACCCTGACCCTGAAATGGCCAATTCCTAGGCTTGACTGGGGCCTATAATTAAGACTAAGGGATTAGAGCAAATCTGCACTGAGTACTTACTATGTGTGAAGCTTCTGCAGGGTGTTTTATACAGACCATCATGTTCAATCTTCATAACAATTCTGGGATGCAGGTACCATAAGAATTCCAGTTTATAGAACAAGAGCTTTTCATGGTAGAGTAGGGCTTGCACATTTGACTCCACAATGCCCCAACTGCATATGTGGAGAGGTGGTAAATTAGCTAAGGTGAAGCACCTCAGGGTCTCCAGTCTAGAACCTTCATTGGAGCACCTCTGAAAGAAAAAAAAATCAATGGTGAAAAGGGAATAAATGGACATGCAAGCTAGTCCCTATAGCAATTAATTCTGGGTCCTAGAATCAAGTTCCAGTCTACTTACAGCTTTAAAATAAATTGGACAACAGAAACAAAAATAAATACCAACAGAAAAACATAATGAAATCATTTCTGATTAAAGATGGCTTGATAGAATTCTGTTCATTATAGCAGAAAAAGCAAACCAGGGAATAACATATTCATGGTGGTCAATGCTTCCAACCCCAGGAGAGGGACTTACTGTGGTTGCTGACTGGTGAATCTGACAGCAGAGAGGGGATCCTCCCTGTGGCCAGCACAGGGAGCTTTAGTCCCCAGGCATTGGATGTGTCAAGAAAGAGCAGCTGGAGAGGCTGCCTGGAGGTGCCATTGAATTCCAGCTAATGGCAGAAAGGGTCCAATGCTTCGCCATACTGAAGCCCCCAGGGTACAGATGAGCTAGGGTGTAAAACCTTGAATGTATAGTTTTAAAGTCCAGAGACTTTTTGAGGCATAGTGTCTTTCACATAATGCCTCAATAGTAGCTTTTTGAAAAATGCATGATTTTCTCCCTTCCTTTCCATTTGTATTACTCAGAGTGTCCAGACATTCCTCCAGGGACACTCACTTAGCTGATGAGTTGGGCACCGAAACTCAAACACATTTAAAATTTAAATGTTCAGGCTGCTGACACACATTCCATCAAAGAGGCCAGAACACGTAGGCTGTGTTTGTTTGCTGAGGGCCCAGGATGTCACTGCCTTGGAGAAAAGATGGATATTAAAACACAGAGGTAAGGCTAACAGAAATATCCTACCTTTCAAAGAAAGTCCTTGTATAGGAAATTGAAGAGGTTTGACCAGGTGGTGGGGGAGTGTCCCACCAGATTTTATGTACTTTTTTTATTAAAATATTAAGGCACTTTTATAATTTAGACAGAAAAAAATCAGCCACAATTCCATTATTGTAGTCCTTATGAAATCCCTCCTGCATTCCTTCACTCCCATGGGCTTGTATTCTCTTGTTATGTACTTGCAGAAGCCCCTTCTGTTTTTCTCCACCTGAGAGGAGAGGACATTCTTTCATGTTGTTATTTGATGGCTGTTGTACTGTACTGTATTGATTATGTTTATTTATTTGTTTTTGAAAGAGAGAGAGACTGAGAGAGAGAACACAAGCAGGGGAGGGTCAGAGAGAAAAGGAGACACAGAATCCGAAGCAGGTTTCAGGCTCTGAGCTAGTTGTCAGCACAGAGCCCGATGCAGGGCTCAAACTCACGAAGTGTGAGATCATAACTTGAGCTGAAGTCAGACATGTAACCGACTGAGCCACCAGGTGCCCCAACGGTTATTATTATTTTAAATCTGAAGTGCACGAAAGACTAATTTGCCAGATTCCAAGTAATATCTTGGGTATAGTTTGATGGTAGAGAGTTCCTAGAATGTATTCAAAATGAACCTCAGATTCATAATGGCCTGTGACTTTGCTGTATTGCGTGTAGTCAGCTTTGCTATAAAGAGCAGAAGACAGATAGAAAGAAGGATGGAACTCCTAAGGAATATCAAACACAGACAGTCAGCAGGCTCGTAGCTCATGAGGTCTAGGTGAGTCTCAAGGGGTGTGTCAGGCTTAGACAAGGATTGAGCAAGCAGCATATCCACCACATGTGGAATTCAGAAATGTGATAAATGTGAAAAGTCAGCAGCCGGCAAGGCATGTGGAAGAGCGTGTGAGTTGGGACTCGGTGGCACCAGCAGGAGTGACATGACACAGGGACATGAGGAGGTACGTGACAATGGTCACAGCCCCCTGGGCTGGCAGCTCGGTCACCCTAGATGATAGAACCTCGGGTGCTTGGCAACAGCTGCCCCAGGCGGTGGCCTCTCTGGGATGGAGTCACTGCGCTTCTCCAGAAAACCAGTGTAGTTACTGGCTCCGGGCACCTTCTGTCTGCCGGAGCCTGTTCCCACCGCAGCTTTGGTCGTTGTCACCACACCTTCAATGGGAGAGAGGGACCGGACTAGGAGGTGTCTGCCCTGCCCTGCAGGCTCTCCTGCTGGTTAGGCTGCTGCACCTCCTGCCCTTGACTTGCTGCTGTGGCTTAAATGCATTTAATAAACCATATGCTTCTAGCATTTTTATTTGGTCTGTGGATCTTCTTTTTAAAAACATTTTTTAATGTTTTACTTATTTCTGAGACAGAGAGAGACAGAGCATGAGAGGCGAAAGGGCAGAGGGAGAGGGAGACACAGAATCTGAAGTAGGCTCCAGGCTCTGAGCTGTCTGCACAGAGCCTACAGGGGGCTTGCACCCATGAACTGTGAGATCGTGACCTGAGCCGAAGTCGGAGGCTTAACTAATGGAGCCACACAGGTGCCCCTGGTCTGTGGATCTTCTTATTTCTGAAGCTGGAAGGACGTGTCTAGAGGTGCACAACAGAGCCACCATGTCATCAGAAAGTGTCCTACCCCGAAACGATCATTGTCATAAACTTTTCCAGTTTTCCCAGGAGAGCGCAGACATATGAGTTTACTTTCCCTGGCCACAGATTGGAACTTCAACTAAAGATATAATGATTTATTATACAATGCCCCAAAGCCCAGCACTTACAACTCAGCATATCTTATTTACTTCTAATTGTAAGTGGGTATGAAAAATCCCCGAATGGGTTTAAGAATAAGTGGTTTGCTTGGCACACTCACACATCTGTGTTTCATTTGAATCCATAGATGCCTGAGTTTTCGATTTTATATTTAGCACTCATTTCTAGAAATGGGTTTGGTTCTGCAAAATGTCGGATTTCAGCTCTTTACAAAAGGCCCAGGTAATGACATATGACATGAGAATAGATAGCTGTCCTTGTTGAAGTGACACTGGATTTCCAAAGGCCTTGCAGAGAGTTTCTGTTGTGCCTCCTCCAATTAGCTCTACTGGGGATCGAACTCATTAAGGCGGCTCTGAAGATAGAGTTAGCACAGAGGGAGAGCACACACATTGACGAAGCGCATTGGAAGGCGGCAGTGGGACAGCCGCCATGCCGCCTTGTTGCTTTGCAAGCTTCAGCCATCCCACTTTGGAAATTAGCAGAGTAAATGCACATAAAATAAATGAGACCTGTCTGTGTGCCTCCTTCTCTGGTGTTCACTAAATGCTGGTGGGTAGATGGCCCCCGTGGAGCCCCAGGGGGTCAGCGAGGTCAGAGGCTCCCAGGCCTCCAGCCCCAAAGCATTTGCTCCCTGTCTGGCTATGCACCCAGCACTCCCAGGTCCAGGGAATTACGAACCTGTACCACCTAAGGACTCACGAGCTTCTTCACAGTGCCACAAAGCCGCCTGATATAACACAAATGCCAGGACAGTTTAAAAAGAGGAAAATGTGGTGTAGACAGGGTGGCCAGCACAGGAGGCTCAGGCCTGTGGGAGGTGGGGCTATCAAGTGGAATTTGAGATGGAGCCTTCAATCCATGCAGAATGTACCCAGTTGAAGGGTACTCATCTTGCTGCATTTGCTTTAAACAGTACACAAATGTCCCACTTTTCTCTTCTCTTTTCTTTGTACTCATCAGAAGTAGCTTTCTTGGCTTGTTCCACAAGATCCTGAGGACCTGAGCATCTAGTTTTTGTGGTGGTTAAACATTCCATAAATAGTAATAGTAATAATAATGATAGTGATGTGTGAATTTGTGTGGTTCTTGATCATTCCCAAAGTGCCCTGCTATTTAGAAATTCACCTTTGCAACAGGACAGCACAGTAGGAATTCTTGTCTGTGAAGACACATCCCCCGATTCTCACCTGCATATTATCTCCGATAGTAGTTGACTGACTTCCAGGCACTTCCAAGTCCTTTCTTTATTATTTTTTATTTAAAAAAAATGTTTATTTATTTATTTGAGAGAGAAAGGGAGAGGGAGATCATGGTAGGGGCAGAGAGAGAGGGAGACACAGATTCCTAACCAGGCTCTATGCTCTCAGTGCCTGGGGCTCTAACACGCAAACCATGACATTATGACCTGAGATGAAAACACGTGTTGGTCACTCAACTGACTGAGCCAACCAGGCGCCCCCATGGGCTCCTGAGTCTTGACCACATTTTTGCAAGAGTGTAGTTCTCTGCCTCTGTGCCCAGCTTGGCCCTCTGGCCCTCTTCATTTTGTGTACTTTACCCAACCTTTCCAATTCCAAGCTTCCAGGGGGCTGCTTTCTGTCTCCCGTCAGAGGGACCCTCCTCTCTTAACTGATCTCACGCCCAGCATATTCCCTTCAAAAGCTTGTGCAGTGCCTGTTTTTGCATGGGACTCTGTGTGTGTGTGTGTGTGTGTGTGTGTGTGTGTGTGTGTGTGTGTCGGGATCAGCACATGACCTGCTTGAGGGTGAGCGCCCAAGCTGGGTTATGCAGGCAAATGTGTGCAGGCAGAACTTCCTACTCTGCCTGGGAACCCCTAATCGAGCAGGTGTGGGCTTCAGGTCTCTGGCCTCACTTTCTTCAAGAAGATTTTACTCCTGCCAGGTGGGGTTGCTGTCATGATGAAATGGGTGGGCCACTTTCAGCACTTGTAAGAGTGCCTGGGACAGTCAGCACATAGGGTGCTGGTGACTGTCATTATGTGAGGGCCACATCAGGTCCCTGCTGGAGGTGGGCTTCATGCTTACAGGAACCTCTGCTCCTATTCCTCCCTGGGTTCCCAGATCCCACCACAGCACCTGCATAGGGCAGGCTCTTCATCATTATCTACTGAATAAATAGATGAATGAATGAGTTCAATGGAAAAAAAAATAAAGATTGGTCCCAAGAGGTAAACATACATTACTGCGATTTAGACTGCCTTCTTTAGGGAACTGAAGAATCGATGTGCCCTGTTTCTGTGCTGGTACAATGTGACACAATACCATGCATGCAGCTCTCTGATCCTTTATTCTGAGGACAAATGATGCTCTTGTCATGCAGTTGGCTCATGGGCTGTGGCCTCTGGGGGACAGTTGCCCTTCACTGCTTTATGTCAATTTACTGGATGTGTCCCCCCTGAGACCACAACCTTTTTGAGCATGGACCATTATATTCCCCCCGTTCTTGGCCCAATGCGTTATATTTGAAATATGTTGACTTGAATTTCATTTTCTTGATGAATACAGGGTTGGGAAGAAAACTGATAAAACAAGAAGGGGATATGACACTTAAAAAATTATTTAGATTTTTCCACATTAAAAATAATAGAATATACAGTATATTCTCATACCATCAAACACCCATCACTATTCTGGTCCAAGGTAATCTCCTTTTTTCTCATGGGGTTTACTGATTTTCAGTCCATTTCTTGGTAAACATTAAGTCTACTATTTTGCTTGTTGATACTGAGAATGAACGTTGAGTAGATATTCTACACTTGGTGTTATGTAGATGAAATTAGCCTGAATATAATATTCCAATACTCATATGGTATAAAGGAAATTCAATTTTGTTATCTGGAATGGTTTCCTAAAGATGAAAAGAGAAAATGAGAGCTTTAATTATCAAAGAAAGAACCACACAGAGAAGATCTAGATTTCTTAAGTAAAAAACAAAACAAAACAGCCCCCCCCAGTATTACTGTTTCTTAATTATGCAGTCTCAAAATAAGTGTTGGAATAATTCTTTTATTAGAAACTCAGCATCTGTGATAAATTCACATTTTTGTTACTTATTTAAAAAGCTTTTAAGCATTTCTTACTTAAAAGAAATGATAATTAGCCCCAGGAGACCAGCTCACCAATCAGACTAAACTGATAAACACAGGAGCTGTAGTCAGGTTACCTGGCAGTACCTGCTGCCTCATTTAGGCATTCTTCATTGGTTCTGGCACTGCTGTGCGTGAGCAGAACAGGCAAGGCCCCTGCTCTCCTGGAGTTCGTGATCTGGAGAAGTAAAGAAAACATAATAAGTGAATAGTCACACAAATATACATACAACTACCTTTCATAGTAAATATTAAAGGCGACAATTGGAGGATATCTTGTGAGCATATCAGAGACCTTTACTGGGTTGGGGGAGTAGGGATGGCCTTTCATGGTTTAAGATAAACCTGGACGATCAATAGGAAGGTTGAGCAGGAAGAGTGAAGTGGGAATTCCAGGCAGAGTGAGATGGATGTTCAAAGGCCCCGAGGCCAATAGTTTGGTTATTTGAGAAAACAGGCAGGCAAGTGGCCTGATGGTGGGCCAGGGGCAGGTGGCATGCTGTGTGTGTGACAAGGTCAGCAGGGAGAGATCACATAACACACCTACTTGTATCTGTTAATGCCAGGACCTCCCACTGACTTTCCAGATTCGTCCAGGTGTCTCTCTTGTGGACAGTCAGCATTTCTCTTCCTCAAACCAGGTCATTTCCATTTTTAAGTTTGTTGAGAGCAGCAGGGCTCAACATGGGGCAATTTTGCAGCCCAGGGGACATTAGACAGTGGCTGAAGATGTAATGTTTTTAGTTGTCAGAATTCAGGGCACAGAAGCCGGGGCGCTGCTGAAGTCCTACAGTGAGCAGGACCCTCCCCACACCCCAGCTCCCCGACCCGCAATGTCAGTGGTGAAGGGCTGAGGAAACATTGCACAGCAGTGTTTTCCAAACTTCAAGTTGCAGACTATTAGTGGGATATGATATCTCTGCACTCACAACATAGAGTACACAGAGCCGAGTGTGTCATGGGTGCTAACTTTGCATTATAGGATGTACATGACCCACCCACACGTGTGTTTCTGTATAGTGAGCTGCACTGTCACATGTACTCTTTATTGTGGTTTAAATTTCTTTTTTTTTTAATTTTTTTAAATTTATTTCTGAGGGACAGAGAGAGACAGTGTGAGCAGGGGAGGGTCAGAGAGAGGGGGAAACACAGAATCTGAAGCAGGCTCCAGGCTCTGAGCTGTCAGCCCACAAACTGTGAGATCATGACCTGAGCCGAAGCCGGACGCTTAACCAACTGAGCCACCCAGGCGCCCATCTTTATTGCGGTTTAAACACTTTGAAAGTCACTGGCATAGAGAACCTACCAGTACATTCCGGCTAGGCTGTCCTTCCAGCCCTCCACACCTGCCCTATCTTGGCATAGCTGTAGCCAGAGCCCAGACACGACCCAGATGAGAATGCCTGCCTGCTGGCCCTGTGGCCCAGCAGGAGTCCAAGCAGCACCCTCTCTGGTCTGACCACAGTGGCCTGAGGCCACCCCTTCCCTGTACGTTAACCCCACTTCTGCTTCCTTGAACCTGGCCTTGATGTTTCCCTCCATCCGATGCACCACTCACCACCTTAACTGGTCAATTCCTGTTTCGTCTTTGAGGACAGACTGCAAGTCCCCCTACTCTGTGGAGAGTCTTCATACTCTGCCCTTCGTAGAATTCATGGTGTCCAGTCTGTTGTCGTCACAGGATTTCGTCCGTTCCTCCGCTCTATCAATCACGGTCCGTTGTTCACAGATGCCCAGCTGTGAGCTCGCAGGGGGCCGTGGCCGCGTCTTACTCAGCTCACTGTCTCGGAACGGAGACAGTGCCTTGCACTTACGTGACATGCTCAAAAGACACTTGTTGAATACATTCGGGAGTGGACAGTGTTACTTAAAGTCCTTATATTGCTAATTATTTCATAAACTGAAATGTCTTTTTTGAGGGAAAAATTTCAAAATATAAACATACCTTAATGTAATATAGATTTCTTCCTGTGTGTTTTGCTGAGTCTATGTTTTTCTGATTATTTAACAAATGCATGCTTATGGAAGGCACTTTGGATAGAGCAGATGTAAGAAGCCGTCACACACACACACACACACACACACACACACACACACACACATTATATATATATATATATATATATATATATACACATATTAATATAATGAAAAACTAGTATTTCTAATTATATAATCTATATTGTATGTATATATCAATAGATAGGGCTATAGAGACATAGAACTGTCCTAGCTATAGATATGTAAGCATAGATTTGTGGATACAGACACAGACACAGATAAAAACCCCACCACCCACTGGTAGGACGTGTCTAAAATCACGAGGTTTCCTTCAGGTTATGGATTTGGTTAGAGCTAGTATGGATTTAATCACAGAGCCATCAGCTGAGCACTGATGTATGAAGGCATTACTGTCACAGCTCCTGAATGCCTCACTTGCACCTCCCGTGGGTTTTTGGTGGCAGGAAAGTGTCACCCTGGCCTGTTAATCCCTGGAGCTGAACAGTGCCCCTCAAATTCCTGCTATAAGGCAACCCCGCCAAGGACCCAGCTGGTCTCTGTTGCCACCAGGTGTCCCAGCACAGAGCTGCATAATGTGGGAAGCTCCATCAGGCATCTGGTCCAGGAAGTTGCCTGCTTCTGACGCTTGTTTCGGAGCTCCTGGGACAAGTACTAGACATGATTGTCACTTGCTTGTGAACTCTGTTAACAATCCAAAGAGAGTTGGAAGTTCTCTCCTTTGAAGAAATAGCTTCAGTAGGTCAAGGTTCTAGGCTGCCTCTAGAAATGTTGTTTGTCTTCATGTGCAGGCACTGGGCTGTGAGGGATTGCCCCCCTCCCCTCCACCCCTCTGCAGTTCCAATGAATGAGCTTGTAGGAACTGCTTTGGTATTCAGAAACAACCTGTCCAAGGTCCTTGCATTGCTGTGTGTATCAGTGTATTTATTCTGGATTGCATTTGGCCTGGATTGTGAGGAAGAGTGTGAAATCACTCCCGTTGGCCAGAGCTCCGTGCATTTTAGGTGGATTGCAGATGCTTCAGTTTCATCTATGAGTTTCACAGTTTTCCCGAATTTGGATGGAGTTGTCCATTAAGATACTAAAGGTCTGAGATAGACATTGTTTGTGAATCTCTTCCATCTGACTAGAATGTTCTTCTCTACCCAGCAGGGACCTATTTTTCTTCAAGACCAAGCCTCCCTGAAAAGTGTTGATTTGCTTGTCTGTGAGTGTCACCCATGTGGCACGTCCCTCCTGCTGTGTGCACCCCTCTCGTATCATGGTCAGGGGTATGCGGGTCCCCACGACTCCTGAGGCATAGTCTGGCCTTCTTCCAAGACTCTGCAGAGGAACCTTAAATGGGTGCTCAGTTAGACTCAATGTGTGCTTCTTCCCAATGCCAACCTGAAACTGTAGGGTAGTTGTAAACCTTCCCCAATCTTTTAAAGCTATGTTTAATGAGTTTTAGATTTACAATGTGGGCAGGAGTTGCGGAGGGAAATGTCTACTGACTAAATGTGACGTGGGTTTTAGCATAGGTGTGCTGAGTAGCATGTGAAGTGCTTACCTCACTGGTGCATTGTTTGTAGGCTTTCCTGTTAGGCAAGGACCCTAGAGCACCCAGAGCCTTAGCTGCAAGTCATAAAGCGACCAACTCCCAGCGGTTCTCACCAATCCCACCTCAACTCTGCTTCACTGGAGGACACCCCTTCAAAACTGTCTTTTCAGGACATTGTGTATAGTTGAGTTTCCTTTCTTACCTATGATCCCAACTGAGCCACTGGAGTTTTCTGAGTCTCCACAACCTCATCTGCAAAATAGGCTGGGTGATCTTCAGGAGCCTCATCCAACTCAGTGATTCTGGATCCTAAATGGGAGATGACGCAGGAGTGAGGGGGTCAGATGTGAACGGAGAGAAATGTCACAGGTAGGAGTGGAACATTTCTGCTGGCTCTCTGAAGGGCAGGAACACTGGGGTAGGGGGCCGTTAGAAGTCACTTCACCACCAGGGAAGGTTTCTGGATGTTGACTGTTTCAGGCGTTCTGCAGCCGTTCTCCAGTCGTTCTCCCTAGTTCTGGAGCCTCTGGCTTCAGGGGTGCTCCTGGGGAGCTGGCCCCCCAGCAAACAGGCACTGAGTGCAGGCAACACAGGCCAGTGTCCTCAGGACACTCAGAGGAGGAGCTAGAGTGTGTGCCCCTGGGGGGGGGGGGCCAAGAGTGCTTCACCCCTGCTGCCATCTCTGCTCCATTCAGCCATGTCCATTGTCAGAGAGTTTGTGGTGTCATCTCTTGAATGATATGACCGCCTCTGTACAAACAAATCTGCTACCTGCCAGCGAGAGACCGACCATCATTGAGTCCTACTGAAGAAGCCTCAGATCTTTATTTGGAGTCTGCAACTGTCTTTCATCTGGTCACACCACTGTGATCGTACCTCAAGGAAAGCAGACCCTGGAGGTATTGTACAGAGTAGCACCAACCACTGAAATAAGGACAAGTCACCTTTCTTGAGGATTATAAGGGGCCCTCCCTCTGTGGGCCATTCTCATGCCTTATACTCTTGAGCTCAGCACATGGTGGGCAGAGGATTGAGAGTCAGTAACCAACCATAAATGGTGGGATGGCTTCTCAGTGGTCCCCAGTACCAGTGGTTACTGTTTCAGGCATCTGCAGATTAGGTAAGTAGAGGTCTGTTGTGGTGTCTACTTCCTCCTAAAAGTGCTCTCTTCTTTACTTCTGGGTCAGTACAATTTTCTCTTACCCCTCTTGGCCGAATTCTCTTCCTGGGACCATTCCTTACATATGGATGGTCAACAAACACTAGCTACGGTAATGATGGCTGTTATCTGTGTCCTGCTATTGAGTGGACATGGCCGGCACACTTTACCGTAATTATAGGCATAGATTTCTCATCTGTCCTCAGCTCAGACAGTGCCCACCTGGGTCCCCTTTTCACACTGCCTTCAAAGTGGTCACCATTAAAGGCAATTTCAGAAGATGTCTATTTTCTGCGTAAGCACTTTATACCTCATAATTGCCATCAGAATAAATCTGATGATTTTGATGGCTCAGACTTTCACAGACTTTTTGAAAAGGGAACTGAAAAAGATGAATTATTTTCTCTTTGCAGGAAGCAAGATGCATGGATGGGATTGAAGAGCACCTGTGGAATCTTTTGGCAAAGTCACAAGAGTTGTTGCCTTTTTTCTGGGATATCAGCTACATTTTAAAAACTTTAACATATGGTATTTCATTTACTTCTTCCAAAAAATCTTTTTCTTTAAATTTTATTTGTTTATTTTTGAGAGAGAGAGAGAGAGAGAGTGAGAGCGAGAGAGAGTGAGAGAGAGAGAGAGAGAGCGCACACACAAACAAGTGAGGGGCAGAGAGAAATTCCAAACAGGCTCTGCACTGTCAACGTGGAGCTCAGTGTGGGGCTCAATATCACAAACCATGTGTTCGTGATCTGAGCAAAAATCAAGAGTCAGATGTGTAACCGACTGAGCTACCCTGGAGCCCCTATTTCTAGCAAAAATCCTATGCAGCTTATCTCATATTATCTTTTATCTCCATTTTACAGACAAGAAAATGGAGGCCCAGAAAGGATCAAGTGAAGCAAGCCAAGTCATTATAGGTGGAAGGGGCAGAGCAGGGATTTGAGTCCTGACTGAGTGACCACCCAGAGCCAGAGGCCTGCACCAATACCCTTGATTCTGTGATACACATAGGATTGTCGCTGGGCACAGAGCAAACTGGAATTGTAATAACTTTGGAGATACTTTTAGCTTCTTAAATGGAAGTGTTTTCTTCTATAAGAAAGGAAAGAATATCTTCTTAACAAATTTAGTGTAATTCTTCCTGAATGGAGAAGTCATCAAGACAGTGACAAAGCAGGAAAACATAGCTTTACTTTCCAGGCTATGCAAGACACACGAAAGAATGCTGGCTCTGGCTTCTGTGCTGTGCAGGGAGGACGGGAGCCCGCCAATGCCATTGTCAGCTCTAATATCTGGGGCCTTTCTGATGGTTTGCTGCAAGATGAATATTTTGCATTCCTAAGGACTGTGGAATGAGAAAAGCATCTTTTAGTTTTAACTTAAATGTTTTAAAACTTAAATACAAATGTGCTTGTTTAAGTAAACATACCCATCTGTTGTAGAAAAAAACCTATTCAGAATACAGACATTTCATTTTCAGTATGACAGTGCTATTCCCTGTCGTGTTTTCTGATTCAGTCATCTACTGCCACATAACAAACTGTCCCAGTGCTTTATGGTTTCAAACAATGACATCAATTTTGCTCATGGATCGAGAAGGGGCCATGAACTCCACTTAGCAGCCGAGCAGGGTGAAGCCTGTTGGCCAAGACCGTAGCTGGAGCTGCTGGCTATACTGTGGCCTCTCCATGGGGCCTGAGGCTCTCAGGACCAGGGGGATGGCTTCTGAGGGGCTAGGGGGTGGTTAACCAGGTAGATGCCCTATTACTTCTGATCTAGTGTCGGAGATCCTATGGCATTGCTTCTGCCACATCCTATTCATTACATCAGTGACAAAGGACTGCCCAAGACCAAGGGAAGGACAGTGGGCCTCATGACGGAGGAGTGTCATCTCTTTGAGAAAAGAGATTTGGTTTCTCTTTCCTTTGATGCACACAGCATGTGGCACATAGTGGGTCCTATGTTTGAACATAGAGGGTCCATGTTTCTTGAGTGAATGAAGGCTCTGAATGTTCAATAATAAGAAAGCAACAGTCCAATAATAAACTGGGAAAAGATTTGGACAGAGTGTTCACCAAAGAAGAAAAAGAGGTGGAGATAAACTCATGAAAAGATTTTAAACATTATTAGTCATTAGGACAATGCAAGTTAAAAACACAGTGAGCTACTCCTCCATACCTATTAAAGTAGGTAAAATTGAAAAGACTCACCACACCAAGTGTCGGTGAAGATGTGGAGCAACTGACATTTTATTACATTCTGGCGGGAATGTAACATGGTAAAGCCACGTTGGCTGACAGTTTAGTGGTGTTTTTAACATGTTAAACATGTATTTACCACTCGACCCAGCCATTCTGCTCCTCGGTATTTAAACACAAAAGTGAGAGCACTTGTCTGTACCAAGTCTTGTACACAAATTCTATTTGTAATAGTCAAAATCAGACAAAACCCCATGCATCGATCAGCAAATGCGTGAGTAAGCAGATTGTGTATATCCACGCAGTGGAACACTCGCAGGCAGTGAAAGCAATGAAGTTTTATAGAACAAAACAACGTGGATAAATCTCAAAGTAAATATGCAGGCTGAAAGAAGTCAGATGGGAAAAAAGTACACATTAAATAATTTCATTTATAGAAAATGCTAGAAAATGCAAAGAAATCTTTAGTGACAGAAAAGAAGGCAGTGGCTTCCTGGGAAGAGGGTGGGGGCCATGAAGGGTGGGAGCGGGGAGTTCAGGGGCCAGGTGGATTGTTTCATTGTGATTGTCTTAGTTCCCTCTTGCTGCTGTATCAAATGTGGTAAACTGTAGCTTAAAACACCACTCACGTATTTGTTTACAGTTCTGAAGGTTAGAATTCCAAAATGAGTCTTATGGAGCTAAGCCTTAGGTTGTCAACAGGGCTGGTGCCTTCTGGGAATTCCTGGGAGAATCTGTTTTTGCCTTTTCCAGTGTCCAGAGGCTGCCAACATTTTCTGGCTCTTGGACCCTCTCAAACATCAATCTAACCTCCACTTACCTCTTATAAAGACCCTTGTGATCATTGGGCCCCTGGATAATCCAGGACCATCTCTCTGTTCCAGTACCCTGAAGGTCTTCACATCTGCAAAGTCCCTTTTACCATGTAACACAGAATATCTGAAGGTTCTGGGAAGGATGGGGCACCTTCGGGGCCATCATTGTAATAATCTTTTCATAGGTGTATACATAAGCCAACACTTATCAACTTGAGTAATTTAACTATGTGCAATTTACTGTCATTTATGCTATAACAAAGCTATTTTTAAAGGGAGAGAGAAAAGTATATATCCAGAAACAAACCTGAAGCCTACTTCTGAGCTCTAAAATAATGCACTACATAAGAATGATAGAAAGAGGTATCTGAATCACCCAACTCTCTGGATAATTATATAAATTTAGATTTAATAAAATATGCTCTATCATCATTGCACAATAAAACTTAGATTATTTAGGGGCTCTTGGGTGGCTCAGTTGAGTGTCCAACTTCAGCTCAGGTAATGATCTCATGGATTGTTGGTTCAAGACTTATGTCAGGCTCACTGCTGTCAGTGCAAAGCCCATTTCAGATCCTCAGTCCCCCTCTCTCTCTGCCCCTCCCCAACTCACACACTCTCTCTCAAAAATAAATAAACATTAAGAAAAGAAGAACTTGAGTTCTTTAGATTTTCCAGACAATGCTGTGGTGACTGGCCTTACTTTTATTTCCAAAGTACACTATGAGATTATTTTTAAAAAGATTAATATAATATAAAGGATATAAATATTATAATGTGATATAATATACTATATAGTATAACAACTATATAATAATGATATAATATGAAACAATATCATTATTGAACTAAAATATAATATACTCCTGGATAGTCTCTAATTCTTACATTCTTTCACATCTATATATAATATGTAAACTGGAAACAAAAATAAAGGTTTTCTAGTATTCTAGCTGCATTACTACTGATGAAATTTCATCTTGCATTTGCTCCACTCAGCTTCCTAAGAATAATGTCATTTTTAGTCTTGCAAAATTAATCCTTACAAATTTATTAGCTGATCAACACTTAAGGCCTTTTTTCCCAGTGATCATGATAGATTTTCTACAGTTCATGATCCACAGACTACCTGATCAAAAGAACATTTCATAAATACATGCAGGAACAACCCATTTGGGTTATTTGGGAAATTCATGTGTTGAAGTCCTCACTCCAGTGTCTCAGACTGTGACTATATTTGGAGATCGGGTCTCTAAATAGGTAATTAAGGTAAAATGAGGTCATATTGATAGGCCCAAATCCTATCTGAAGGGAGTCCTTATAAGGAGAGGAAATTAGAAGACAGACATGTACAGTGAAGACACAGAGAAAGCAGCCCCCTCCCTGGCAAGGGAAAGGCCTCAGGAGAAACCAAACCCTGCTAACTCTCTGATCTTGGACTTCCAGCCTCCACACTGCTGTGTAAGCCCCGCAGTCCATGGCATGGTGTCATGGCAGCCCCAGCAAACTTGCCCAGATTGAGGGAGGGAGACTGAGAAGACATCTCTAGGACATGAGTAGGTGCACAGTCTCAAACAGCCATAGGTAAAGAGAAACTGTGTTGTTTCTGGACACTTTGTAGGTTTCTTTTTCTTTTTCTTTTTCTTTTTCTTTTTCTTTTTCTTTTTCTTTTTCTTTTCTTTTTCTTTTTTGCTTAAGTCAAATTTTGTCTCTGCCCCCCACCATAGATTTATCACACTCCTGGTTTTGCATCTCTTCTTGCTCTCATGATATCCAGCACTGACTGCCTCCCTCCGCGCCATCTGTTCATATCTTGCCCAGTGTCCTCAGAACTTGCCAACCTCTTGGTCTGTCCAGTAACAAGAACTCACAATTATCCCCAGGCCAAGAAAGGTTTTACCCTTGGAAAGTCATAGCCTGAGTGTCTACAGGGAACTCCACCATCAAGAGGCCCCTGGGAAATGCATCCAGGGCAAGGAAGACAATTCTTTATGGGATGGAGGAAGATTATGCCTTGGCCGGTTGCATCCCTGGTTCCCCGGAGATGCCAAGAGCAGTCATGTCCCCAGTGGCTTCGGAGGTGATATGGTAGGACATCCATGAGGAGCTCCTAGTGCCCACTACAGTTACTTGTGAGTCACCCTCTTCATGCCCCAAAGATGTGACACAGCAAGCCCACACTGAGCTGCTTTGCTTTTCCCAGCTCATTTTTGCCATTTGAATCAACTGAACACACCTCAGAAGGGGTGATGCCCTTACTGAGACTCAGCCACACACCTGTGGTTGCTTGTGATAGTGTCTATCAACTACTGATAACTGTGTTTGTAGACTCCACACTGGAACACATGTACATGAAGCTCATTGCCGTGATAGCAGATCGCCCTGCCTGAAGCCCCCTGGCATTTTATACTTTATGAGCAAGGCCAGACCATCATCTGTGGCTGATCTTACCAATGTGTACTCCGCTTCTTCTCCTTGCCATGTCTCTGTTACCAGCTCTGTTATATCTTGTTCTTTTCTCTCTCACAAGAAGCCATCCCTGGAAAAGTCCTTCCTGCCACTCCCCTGCATCCATCTCAATCCTCTCACCTGTCAGCACACCTTTATTTCCAACCTTCCACATATTTTGCTCCTTGTGACAAGATGATGCTTGCTAGCACCAGGGATTGGCCAAGAGTATCCTAAATTCTTGAAGTGTTACTCATCTACAACATGGGAGCCTGAACTGTCTAGGAGAAACATGACGTCATAGGCAGAACCTCAGGATAAAATGAACAGCAGGACTTCTTCACCATCATCAGGATGGGCTGGTATGTGCTGTGACTTTTCTCTGGGAAGATTAATGCTAGAGCCATTTATCCATGAGCACAGCTTTGAAGGCAAACAGATGAAAAAGTGGAGTTATAGTAAAATCTAATCAAATGAATCCAATCTTATGCAGAAATAACATCAGAGAGGCTGGGGTAAGAATACATGCTGTCCAGATGCATAAATCAGCTGAAATTATGCCACTGGGGCAGACTATAAGAAAAGCAAGAGCAAATCTAACTATATTCTGATGAGGTGAACTACTAAATTACATTTATCTTTCTATGTATGGCCAATTCAGAAGAGTGCAAGTCCCCTGCACATTTTTCATTCTTTCCTGGACTTCAAAAAATACCTTTCCTATAACCAATTCAGTATACCTATAACGGGAGAATTTGCCTGCCTATGCTTAGTACAACTATCCAATCTCTTTTCTTTTTTAATGTATTATTCTTTTATTTTAGAGAGAGAGAGAGAGAGAGAGAGAGAGAGAGAGCGAGAGAGAGCGAGCGTGCATGCAGGGAGAGGGGAAGAAGGAAAGAGAGAGAATCCCAAGTAGGCTCTATTCTTAGTATGAGCCCAACATGGAGCTGAATCCCATGACCCTGGGGGATTATACCTGAGCTGAAATTAAAAGTTGATACTTGACAGACTGAACAACACATGCCTGCCTATCCAATTGCCTTTCAAAAGGCTTCCATACATCCATATCTTAGTTCTACTCTTCTTTCCTTGCCTTCTTGCCCTGTGGCAGATAGAAATTCAGTACATTGCATGCAGGTCACAGTGTGGATCACAACCCTGAAGATACGGGTCTGGACAGGAGTCTAACTTTTACTGGAAAATGGATTTTGAACAAGGCACCCGTTTTCTTCTTGTATAATTGAGACCCATGTGAATGAGTGGTTGCTGAGTGCGGGGAGGTGGAGTGGGGAGTGGATTTGGCTCCCGGGAGCCAGTTGGTAACATCTAAAGACATTTTTTGTTGTCACAACTGTATGGGAGGGAGGGTGCTATGGGCTCTAGTAGTTGAGATCCAGGGAGATTGCTGAACATCCTGCAATGCCCAGGACAACTTCTCACAACAGAGAATTATGCAGCCCCCAACGTTATTAGTGCCAAGGCCCCTCGGTTCTAAAGTAAATGATCGTTATTGAAATGATGTGGTACAGGGAGAAATGTGAACACCTGTTGTGTAGCAGATCCTGTGCCGATATGTAAATCTAACTTAATGTTCACAAAGCTCTGCAAGTTTGCATCTCAGGATTCCCATTTCACACGTGAGGCAGCTGAGGTTCAGAGATACTTATCAATGGTCACATGGCTAGAAAATGTTTGGAATCATTTGGAAACTTTACTAATTTGGAGGAATGGCTTTGAAGCAGCTGTGTGTTTCACGGGGCTCTGTAGAATCGTAGATCTGTAAAGTTGGAAGCCATCTTTAAAGTGTTTGCTTTTGATGTACTTATTTTCCAGATGAAGAAACTGAGGTCAAGAGATTTACTCTGGCAAGAAGCAGAGGTTGCCGGGAGCCAGAGGCCCAGCTACTGAGGGCTTTGGTGTTCTGACTAGTGCTGTGTGCAGGACGACAATGGCAGGAGGACCCAGTTCTCCTAGCAGGGCGGAGTTCGAGCTTTATCACCAGCCAGGCAAATCCCAACCATTGCAGGCCACACAGGTTTCCACATGTCGCAGACAGGTATTCCCTTCTCGGCTCTGGGAACAGGAAGCTGTGGCTTTGCAAATGTGTTCCTAACCAGTGTCAAATGCCGTGGGCATCGCCACCTTCCTCAAGATGCCTCCTTGCCTCTTTGCCTAGCTCTGTCCCTGAGCCTGTGCCTCCCTCCTCGGCTTGCAGTCCTCCCTACTTCTCCAGCTCTGTCTGCAAAGTAAACCAGGATGGCGGGTCATCAGTCAGAATGTCTTAGAGCAACACACAGCAACCTACGTTTTAAAAAGCTGGATCCCTATGGTAACCAGCTGTAGATAATGGACAGTGAATGTGTTTTTGATGATGATAATGGCACTTCAGCCCATGGGCACGAAGAGACTCATTTAGAAAATAGACACACAAGTGCCCTGCAGGACAGGTGACATGTGATAGACATACACCGCAGGCGTGGCTCCCTGTGTCTCATCGTTTCCCACATTTATAACTCAGTTATTTTGCTCCTTATTCCTTCATTTACATTCAGGAAGTTCAAAACTATTTCTTGATGAATTACTTTTTGCCCTCTCTGAGAATTGAAAACACTTTATAACATTGAACTTGGAAACACAGATTCAGGGTGATTTTTTCAAGAGACTTTGAAGAGTGGTCTATTCCAGTTGTTGGGACAGAAGCAGAATTTCGCCTATTTGTCATTATTAGCCATTTTTATAACATTATAACTTATGAATATTATATTAAAATGAGCTTTTAAATGAATGCTACCAATTGCATAAAAGACAGAGCACATCAGTTTAATGTATTTTCTCTAATTTAAGAAATAATACCTGGTTATGTGCAGCTGTGACAGGCATATAGTAGAAACTCAAGAAACATTTGCTGAATTAAATTGAATGTGATATGGAACACTTGAAAGGTACAGAAAAATATGAGGTTCACCATCTCTAAGAAGTAACCCTTATAAACAAATTGATATATATCTTTTTACTCTTGTGCTTACACACATGTGTACCTCTGTCTCTATCATTTCTATCTACAAATACATACAAATTTGTATGTATAAGATTAACAGAATTTGGAGCCTAGTTTACAAAATATGCAGTATTATAATGTTTATAAATGTTGCTGTGTGGCGTAGCAATTACCATATTGGCTAGGTGTTAGACAAACCAGGGTGTAAGTGTGAATAAGTTTATTTAACTTCTTTTTCTGGCAGTTTC
>NC_043703.1:81685230-81699802 GCF_006229205.1 Suricata suricatta | reverse complement strand
TTTTCATGCAATGCGAATGGGATCAGTTTCTGGATTTTTCTTTCTGTTGCTTCATTATTGGTGTATAAAAATGCAACCAAGTTCTGCATGTTGATTTTGTACCCAGTGCATTTGCTAAGTTCATGGATCAGTTCTAGTAGGCATCTGGTGGAGTCTGTCGGGTTTTCCATGTAGAGTATCATGTCTTTGTGAAAAGTGAATGCTTGCCAATGATGCTTTTTATTTCCTTTTGTTGTCTGATTGCTGATGCTAGGACTTCCAGCACTATGTTAAACAACAATGGTGAGAGTGAACATCCCTGTCGTGTTCCTGATCTCAGAGGGAAAGCTTTCAGTTTTTCCCCATTGAGGATGATACTAGCTGTGGGCTTTTTATAAATGGCTTTTATGATGTTTAAGTAAGTTCCTTCTATCCAAACTTTCTCGAGGGTTTTTATCAAAAAAGGATGCTGTATTTTGTCAAATGCTTTTTCTGCATCTATCGACAGGATCATATGGTTCTTATCTTTTCTTCTGTTAATATGATGCACCACATTGATTGATTTGCAAAAACTGAACAAGGCCTGTAACCCAGGAATGAATCCCACTTGATCACGGTGGATAGTTCTTTTTATATGCTGTTGAATTCTATTTGCTAGTGTCTTGTTGAGGATCTTTCCTTTTGTATTCATCAAGAATATTGGCCTATAGTTCTCTTTTTTGGTTGGGTCTTTGGTTTGGGAATCAAAGTGATGCTGGCTTTGTAGAATGAGTCTGGAAGCTTTCCTTCTATTTTTTTTTTAATAGCTTGAGAAGAATGGGTATTAACTCTGTTTTAAATGTCTAGTAAAATTCCCCAAGGAAGCCATCTGGCCCTGAGCTTTTATTTGTTGGGAGATTTTTGATAACTGATTCGATTTCTTCACTGGTCATGGGTCTGTTCAGATTTTCTATCTCTTCCCGTTTGAAGTTCGATAGTGTATGTGTATTTAAGAATTTGTCCATTTCTTCTTGTTTCCAGTTTGTTGACATATAATTTTTCATAATATTCCCTGATGATTGTTTGTATTTCTGAGGGATTGGTTGTAACAGATCCATTTTCATTTGTGATTTTGTCTATTGGGGTATTCTCTCTTTTCTTTCTGAGGAACCTGGCTAGAGGTTTATCAAATAGTTTATTTTTTCAAAGAACCAACTCTTGGTCTCATTGATCTGTTCAACTGCTGTTTGTTTGTTTATTTGTGTTTTTGAATCTATATTGTTTATTTCTTCTCTGATCTTTATTATTTCCCTTCTTCTGCTGGGTTTGGGGTGCTCTTGCTGCTTCCCTTCTAGTTCCTTTGAGTGCTCTGTTAGATTTTGAATTTGTGCTTTTTTCAGTTTCTTGAAATAGGCCTGGATTGCAATATACTTTCCTCTGAGGACTGCCTTTGCTGCATCCCAGAGAGTCTGGGTTGCTGTATTTTCACTTTCATTTGTTTCCATATATTTTTTAAGTTCTTCTCTACCTGATTGGCCCAATCATTCTTTAGTAGGGTGTTCTTTAACCTCATATTTTGGGGGATTTTTCAAACTTTTTCCTGTGATTGATTTCAAGTTTCATAGCATTGTGATCTGAAAGTGTGATCTCAATTAATTTATATTTATTGAGGGCTGCTTTATGACCCACTATGTTGTCCATTTGGAGAATGTACCATGTGCACTCGAGAAGAAAATGAGTTCCCTAGCCTCAGGATGTAGAGTTCTAAATATATCTGTCATGCCCATCTGTTCCATTGTGTCATTCAGGTCCATTGCTTCCTTAGTGATTTTCTGTCTAATTGGTCTATCCATTGCTATAAGTGGAGTATTAAAATCCCCTGTAATTTGCACATTCTTATCAATAAGATTGTTTCTATTTGTGATTAACTGTTTTATGTATTTGGGTGCTCCAGAATTCGGTTCATAAATGTTTATAATTGTTAGCTCTTTCTGATGGGATACCCTGTTATTATTCTATAATTCCTTCTTCATCTCTTGTTACTGCCTTTAAGTCCAGTTTGTCTAATATAAGTATGGCTACTCAATTTCTTTTGACTTCCAGTTGCATGATAGGTATTTCTTCATCCATTCCTTTCAATCTGAAGGTGTCTTTAGGTCTAAAATGAACCTTTGGTAGACAGCAAATAGATGGATCTTGTTTTTTTTAACCATTCTGCTCCCCTATGTCTTTTGATTGGAGCATTTAGTCTATTTACATTCAGAGTTATTATTGAAACATAAGGGTTTAGAGTCATTGTGTTCTCTGTAGAGTTGATGGTTATAGTGGTGTCCCTGGTACCTGGTATTCCTTGCAACATTTCCCTCATAGAGTCCCTCTTAAGATTTCTTGTAGGGCTGTTTTATTGGCAATGAATTCTCTCAATTTATGTTTATTTTGGAAAACCTATATCTCACCTTCTCTTCTGAGTGACAGACTTGCTGGATAATGGATTCTTGGCTGCATATTTTTTCTGTTCATCACATTGAATATTTCCTGCCATTCCTTTCTGGTCTGCCAGGTTTCAGTAGATAGGTCCGTAAACATTCTGATAGGTTTCCCTTTGTATGTTAGGGCCCTTTTATCCTTAGCTGCTTTCATAATTCTCTTTATTCTTATATTTTTCCAGTTTCCCTATGATATGTCATGCCAAAGGTTGATTCAAGTAACATCTGAGGGGAATTATCTGTGCCTCCTGGATCTCAATGTCTATTACCTTCCCTAATTCTTGGCTATAATTTGATCAAGCACCCCTTCAGGATTTTTTTCTCTTTCCTCTTCTTCAGGAATTTTTATGATAAGGATATTGTTCCATTTGATTGTATCACTCAGTTCTCAAATTCTTCTTTTGTGTTCCTGGATCAATTTATCTCTCTTTTTCTTGGCTTCCTCTTTTTCTATAACTTTGTTTTCTAATTCACCTATTCTCCTCTCTGCCTCTTCAATCCATGCAGTGATCACCTCCATTTTATAATCCACCTCATTTATAGCATTTTTTAATTCATCACAGATATTTTTAAGATCCCTAGTCTTTGTATCAATAGCTTCTCTGATGTCTTCCATGCTTTTTTAAAGCCCAGAGATTAATTTTATGACAATTGTTCTAAATTCTTGCTCCATTATGTTGTTTATATTTGTTTAGAGCAGTTCCTGAAATTTCTTTAGAGGAGAGTTCTTCTGTTTCATCATTTTGGCTAGCTTTCTGTCTCTTGTCAGGTGTAAAAGCTTGTTATGCACTCTGCACCTGTGAGTATTGCTATATTAAAGGAGGCTCATTGACTGTCCAGGGCCTGCCTGTTCAGGAGGTGTTCTTTTAAGGGTGTCTCTTGGTTTCTCTTGTTGTGCCTTTGGTTTTTTTTTTATTTTCCTACTCACTGATTTTGGGACTCTCCACCATGTGTATTTTGGCTTGTTTATTGAGGTAGCCCTGAAAAGGAAAACAGACAAACACACAGGGAACAAAGGCAAACAAATGCATAGACAAATCAAACAAACAAGCAAACCAAAAGAGGAAAGAAAAAAAGATAAGAAAAAACGGTGGGGTGGGACAAAAACAACAAAAGATAGAGACAGTCTAAAAGAGTAAAACCAGAAATCCCAGCTACAAATAAATAGTAAGGTGGAGGTAGTGCTGTTGGAAGAGGATCTACAAAGAGAGAAGTGACAGGGGTGTTTAGAAAATGAATTTGAACGTTGTCCAGGCAGAGAGACTAAAAGTCAGAGAAAGAGGAGAATATGGTAAGAAGTGAGAAAAAAAACCAAGATGATGTTACCTGAAGAATCTATATAGTCTGTTCATTCCAGAGAGAGAGAGAGAGAGAAAAAGATAGCATCAAGAGAATGATTAAGTATGGCTGTTTAGGTGAACCAACGTCCCGTGTGCCCAGTCTAGTGGAGAGAATAGATAAGAATGAGATAAGGGAAAATATATCTGAATAGCAAGAATTGATCTAATCATGGCAGTGCAATAATGTTGTTTCCTCCCCCCCCCCCCCCCCCGGCTCCAGGGGAGAAAAGGAGAAAAAAAAAAAAGGCAGCTCTCCAGGGCGGATGGGCATGGTTTGGTGTGGTGGGTCTCGCCTCCACTGAGGTCCCACGGGCCGCTCCCCAAGGACCTGCCTTGGTGGTTGTGGGGAGAATTGTGGTGCTCGAATCCTTCCTTGAACCAAGCGTTTCAACCCTCTCTTTTGGATCTGATCTTTCTGTGCTGGGGGAAGAGTTGTATTTTCCAAGCCCCTCCTTGTTTCCAAATTCTAGACCACTCACTTTAATGATACCGCCTGAGATGAGATGTACTCCTGCAGGCGGGTGGCTTCCTAGCTGGGGATCAAATAGGGGGAGTCGGGGAGCTGGCACTGCCTGGGATTGGGGCACCAAGCCCAAGGGAAACGCCACAGCTAGAGAAAGAATCTCTTTTCCCATGCCCTGTGGTTATAGATGGGATGATAGGATCCTTCTCCGTCTTGGGCCCAGGGTTTTCTCTTTTCTAAAGACAGCTCTAGAAACGTTTTCAGCCTCTCTTTCTCTTCCCCTTTCTCTCTCCGGCTCTGTGCACTCCCCGCAGCTCTCCGAGGAGGGGGTTCTCTCCCCTCTAAGCCTCTGGCCCCAGTCACCCCAGTTCGCACTCACTCATGCACCTATGAAGCTGCCTTCTCTGTGGATTCTTTGTGTTTTCCTCCCACTCTTGCAGATCAGAGTACTGTGGCTTCAGTCCTTCTTAGTTTGATAGATGCCGGCGGTGAAAATTATAGAACTCCCTACTTCACTGCCATCTTGCCTCTCCTCTCCTGGCAATTTGTTTCTTATTGTTAAAATGAGGATAATCATATCTACTCACATTTTTTTTTTGAGAATTAAATGAGATAATGTGTTAAAATGCTTAGGACAAGTCTTGACACTTAGAAGTTTTTTCTCTGTTATTAAAAATTCAATTGGGTACTTCCTGGTATATACATCTTCAGGTTAATCTATTTTCATTTCTTAAGCATTGATTCCCGGAAGTAGAATCAATGACTCTAAGAAGATGTATATTTTCTCTAGAAAACTAATATCAACCTCAGATGTTGTACAAATAACACTTATTGAGTGTTGAATATGGGCTAAGCACTGCTCTAATTACTTGTTTTAACTCCTTTATCCCAGTAAAAGCTACTGTGATGTAGGTGATATTGTTTTCCACACTTTGCTGGTAACTGATGCTCATAGAGTCACTTTCAATGGTCACACCATTAGCAAGTAGTGGAGACATTTGTGTCGTCCAACAGCCTGGCCCCAGGCCCTGTGCTCCTACCCATGACAGATTCCTACAAGGATCCCTGGCTAACAACTCAATAGGAAAAAGAAGTACATTTGGCAAGTCCTATATGCAAAGGGAGCAACAGGAAAACTGCAACTTTCAGACTGAGAAGAAGGTGATGTTATATCCAGGGCCTTTGAAAAAAGCCTAAGGTGATGGATTTGGGGATTGGGACAATGAAGGTGAAATCTGTGACTTCTGATGATGCCTAATGATTCCTCCTTACCCAAAATTAAATGAATAGCTTTGTTTATGTTGCTTGGGTTATTTTGCATCCTGATAATTTTATTATTGGCTCAAAACGAACCCTGTTCTTTTCACTTCCCACTGTCTAGTGTAATGAGAGAGCATTTAATACTGTCCCTTTTCCCGGAGCTCTATTAAAACTGGTGTTCTGAGGTTAGCTGGCCATTGAAAAGGGGTTCATTAACTATTCTTTTATTCAGGCTTTGATCAGGGAAAGTAATTTACATGAAAAATAAGAATCCCTACTGCAGACAGAAGCTCATCCATCTTGTAATCGCTGTCTCTGCCCTGTCTAGTTATTTCATACCGTGATGCATCTCCTGATGCACACCTTTGACATAGACGATGGCCCTGCACTAGTTCCTTTTCAAAAACGCTTTTTCAAATGTTTATTTATTTTTGAGAGAGAGAAAGAGCATGAGCAGAGGAGGGGCAGAGAGAGAGGGGGGTAGAGCAGGGGCAGAGAGAGAAGGAGAGAGGATCCAAAGCAGACTCTGAGGTGTCAGCACAAAGTCCAACCTGGGGCTTGAACCCACAGACCATTAGTTCACGACCTGAGCTGAACACTCAACCGACTGAGCCACCCAGGCACCCCTTACACCAACTCCTTTTTATTTGCTCCAGTGACTAATCATTTGAGAGGCAGAGTTGGAAACATTGATGGCAGGAATTCTTGGTTCATTCACAGAACCCTCCTGCAGGACCCATCACATCCCCCAGAGCTCTCAAGGAAAAGTCACACAGGCTGAAAACTCACTTCAAGCAGGAAGCGTGTCCTCACCTTCGCTGAGCAAAACTGTAAGCACAGAACTGCAGGATTTTAGAGCTGGATGGTGAAACCCATAACTTAGAGCCAAGAACTATAAAGCATCCTTTGCAGATAAAGTAGGGGTTTTTTCCTGTCTGCAAGCTAAAAAGTTAGCCTACCACAGTTTCATCCATGTTGGCAGAAAACACAATTTCCTAGCTCAGAAATTAAGGACAGTTTATTACTCATAGCAATGAGAATGGCCAGAACACCAGCATTTGTGCCCCGATCCCTTGTGCCAGGTTCCAACAGAGTTGAATGGAGACACCTGCAAACTCAGTGGGTTGTGTTTCAGGAGAGGAATGCTCAGCTTACCAATAAGTGCATGCCTGGGGAGGGTGACGTGACGCCAATGGAGAAGAGTGTCCCAACAATGTCCATGCCATCTTGGCTGTGAAAAGAGCTCCAGGAGCCCCCCACTCCATCGGCCTCTCTGACGGATCTGACCAGCAGAGGATGGAACCAAATCCATTTCATTGGCCTTATGGAGTCTTTAGTTAGGGCACCAGCCAACAGGACTCCAAGCAGCAGGGCGAGGCTGCCCTGTAGTAGAGACCTCTGCCACCACCTCCAGAGTTCCAGATGCATGCAGTGTCATGAGCAAGTCCCATAAGCCACCAAGTATGTCTTAGGAATCCAGGTAGCTTTCTCTTGTACAGCAGATGTTTTAATGATTGCACAGAAGCTGCCTGTAGTCAGCTTATAGACGCTTTTCAAAGGGGTTGAGCCTAATGGCCAAGCGGACCAGGCAGCCTGGAAAGCAACACTCACGCCACAGCAGGACTTCCCTACAGTCTCTGCCTCAAAGGCAGACTCCCGTCTGACACTCGGGGGTTCTGTGAGGTAGAAGCATGTGATGTATCAGATCCCCACTGTATCTCCAGTGGTAGAATAACCAACAGCGGTGCCTTGAATTGGCCTCAAAGGCTCCACCCACAATGTCCTGTTTTTTCTCCCCACTATGAACACTCCCCAAGCTCTATTAGCTGAATCCTGTGCCTCTTTTTTTCTATGGGTCTGGGTAGTGTCCCAGGCCCAAGGCCATGGCCTTGTCCCTGCTTCTTATTATTTTTTCCTTGAAGTAGTTGAAGTTGGGAAAGAGAGAAGGAAGGACTTAGGGTGTGTGAAAAGAGAGAGTGGCTCTAGGCCATTAAACCAGACTCCACATTTACTGTGGTTTCAAGTAATACAGCAGCAGCTTGTGGTTCAACCAAATAGGCTCCCCGTGTGTTTGATCTACCCTGGGCTCTGTATTAGGAGGTACAGGTATTTCAGGAGAGAATCAAGAGATATTCAGGAGATATTTCTCAAATCCCAGGGGACTGTAGTGTGCAACTAGGCTTGGGACTAGCACAGACTAATGGTTCTCAAGCTTGACCGTGCACCAGAATCACCTGCCAGGCTTATTAAACAGTTTTCTGGGTCCCCCTACAAGAGCACCTGATTCAAGAGGTCTGGAGAGGGGCCCGAGAATCTGTGCTTCTGAAAGGCTCCCTGGTGATTACAAGTCCTGGTTGGGAACCCCATTTTGAGAACCACTGGGACAAAAGATGAATTTTCTGTGAGAAAATGAGAGAGGGTGATGCAATACCATGACCTCTCTTGGCAGTTTCTGCTGCTGGTGCTTCTGACGCCAATGTCCTCCTACCAGGTGCCCCACTGTTGCACTTCAGTCCAGACAGCAGAAAGTTCTCTACACATAGCTCAGGTGGTGCTTCCCCAGATCTCAAGTACTCTGATGAAAAACCCAGTACAGTTTCTTCTGCCTCATTCCACTTCAGGAAAAGTATCCCACAGATCAATTTTAGCTCTTTCTATGCAGAGAACTAGTTCAAGCCAAATGTGGTTTCTTCCAATGGAGACAATGTTTCCCAGGGTCAGCAGGGCCTGGTTTGCTTATGGCTGCTGAGAAAAAGGCATGACCAGGGGATGTCAGGGTAAGTCCCCACAGTAGACAGGAAGGACAGCTGCAGGATGGTCAACTTCTAGCAGGTGTGCTTTGCATGGGTATCTAGGCATAGGGAGCCCACACTGGGAAGGACTTGGGTGGATTCAGGGTCCAGTCATGCAGGAATGTGGTGGGCAGCTTGGCTTACAGGAAGATAGGATTGAAGGTCCTCGGAAATAAGGCAGGTGCTCAGCTGTTGGAAATATGGCCATAGAAGTTTCAGCCAGATGAACATCCCAAGTCCCAACTTCTAGGATGGGATCAGGGCACAGAGTGCTTCAGTGGCTCTGTCGGGCAGCCTCGTGTCAGTAATTTACATTTACACACACTTGCTGGTTAAAAAGCACATTTGCAAGGACCCGTGTGAAGAACATGGGTGTATGTGGCATGGGTGTCCTAGCAGGCTGTCCTCTGGTGGAAGATCCGAGGGGACACCCTTCCTCACAGCTTCTGGCACACTCTTGCAGCTAGTCACCCAAGGCACCATGAGCATGAAGGCTGGCCCTCCGATCCTCATCCCATTGACTGCCAACCCAGGAGAGGTCTATAAATAGCGATTTCTGGTTTAGTTTATGTTCTCCTTGTTTTCTCTCCCAGATTGCTCACATCTGTCTCTTTCAAGAGGCCTTGTGAACACGCATGTCACCCTGCCAAAAAGATATGGAGGCCTCTGTAATTCAATGGAAATGTTGCCTATCCCCAGATATGTTCCCTAGACTTGCCCCTGAGAAATCCTTGAATCTTTCCCTGGCCATGATAGAGGTGCCCATTTTGGGTAAGGCTGTTTTCAGAAAAGCTCTGTTAGGATTTAGGTTTCCTGCAGTATTTGTTCTGTGAAAGAGAGAAAGCAGCAAATCTTCTTGAAGAATAGGAAGCTTTTCTATTGACAATTAATGTTAGAAATATTGGCACAGTTTGCTGTGTGATATTGTTGGTTTTGACACATCAAGCCTGCTGTTTGGACTAGATAGCACTTTCTAAGCTAGTGGTTCTCAGTTGGAGCAATTTTGCTTCCTAAGGGACACTTGGAAATTAGTTTGGTTGTCCCAACTTGGGGTGGGAATGCTAGTGAATATATAGAAGAAACCAGAGGTGTTTTGAAATATCCTACAATACCTTACACCAAAGAATTATTTAACCCAAATATTAATATAGACTGAGAAACTCTGTCTTAAACTGAAATAATTTTACATATATTATTTTAGTAGTAGAGAATCCTAACTTTGATTTCTGACAGATTGTCAGTGCAGTTTTATTTTTTTAATTATTATTTTTTAAAATGATAACTTTTTAAATGTTTGTTTGTTTGTTTGTTTGTTTGTTTTTGAGAGAGAGAGAGGGAGATACAGAATCTGAAGCAGGCTCCAAGCTCTAAGTTGTTAGCACAGAGTCAATGTGGGGTTCAAACTCACAGGCTGTGAGATCATGATCTGAGCCAGTCAGGTGCTTAACTGACTGAACCACCGATGTGTCCCTAAATTATAACTTTCTAAGTATAACTATATCATAGTCAATAAACTGCAAGAGTTGGCAAACTATGGCCTGTAGGCCAATCTGCCTGCCACTTGCTTTTGTAAATAAAGCTTTATTGGAACATAACCATGCATACTGATTTATGAATTACTTATAACTGCTTTTGTGCTATAATCCCATAGTCAAAGAGTTGCAACAGAAAGCATATGGCTTGTGAAACCTAAGATATTTGCTATCTGAACTTTACAGAAAAAACTTCACTGACCCATCAATAAAGTGATACACTAAATTGCTCTCAGCTGGTCAAAACACCACGTAAGGAATAAACTTTTATTACAGCTCCTAGTGCAAGTCCTCAGGCTTCAGAATCTTTTTAGATTCTTTGAAATTATCCTCTAGTCTCTGACCTCCTTTTGACTGATTATTTGGAAAACAATGTCTGAGTGTTTATGCTTTGTTACCTCAGGGAGACTAATGTAACCCAAGACATCTCTCTTATCAACTCTCCACAGCTCAGCATTGTACTCAACCTAAAAAGGAGGAGGCAGCACAAGAGCATTAATCGTTGAGGTGAACTGGAGATGGCTCCACAGTGCTTGTTAGCTGACAATCGTTGGCTCTGACTTATCAGCCCCCAAAGCTGGTTCTGACTGTGGGAATATAAGAATGTCAGCTCCACAAATCCTGGCCATACCTGTTGGGCTTCCAGATATCTTAGGGCCTGGAATTAATTGGAGGCTATTTAGAATGTGGATCTATTATGAGGAAAAAATCAATTCAGAAAACTGTTGTGCGTATTTTGGTAGGGACAGCTTCAGTTACACAATGTGATCAGAGGCATCACTTAGACCCAATTTCCCAAGGCCTTTAAAGTCAAAACAGTATGAAGAATTAATTCATTCACTCATGAATTAATTAAAAAAATATTTAGCAGCTAATATTTGCTGTGCATGGTACATAAGGGTCATAGAGATAAAGGGAAAAACAGCTCCCGGACTAGTGAGAGACAGAAGTAATGAATATATGCAACATGGTGATTCAACTGGCAACCACCAAGAGGCGTGGTGGTGAAAGGAAGGAGGTGTTGAAGTTGCCAGAAGATAGGGAGGGCTGGGGGAGCCAGCCAAGCTTGTAGGTCTTTAAAGAAGGCTATAGAGGTCTGAAGGAGCCCTAAACAAGAAGGAAAGGAGCAGCAGTGGGAAGGCCAAGAGGCATCCACCTACCATATTGAATTTGCTCTGGTCCTTAGACCTGCAGCCTCAGAAACTAGAATCTCAGTGTTGGGGTTCATCAGATCTAGTTGTGCTACCAGCTCCCACTGGCCAAGCTCACAGAGAACACATCTAACATCCAGAATGTTCACTGTTAACAGATTAAAAATATGACTGCCAATTGTAGTAATTGTGTTGGCCTCCATAGTACATCCCTTCAACAGGCAAGTTATACACCACTTCAAATTATCACAAAGTTCCTTAGTGATCTTACAATCATCCTGTGATGACAACTCTACAAAATGATAATGGTAGATAGGAGCTACTATTGACAGAAAGCACTTTACCAGTATTGTATCTTTTAACCATTGACATTACATCTTTGATTATGTCTTCCCACCAGACTATGACTATTTTGGGAACCTTTGGCTGTATTTGTCTTGTTTAGTATAATATCTCTAGCACCTGGCATAGTTGTGTCAATCAATATTTTGTTGAATGAAAAAAGGGAATAAATGAATATGCTCATAAATAGAAAATAAAAAGAGGAGGTATAATATATCTTTCTTTATGGATCCATGGCTCTCCAAATTGGCAACTGCATCACAAACATCACAAGGATACAACAAATTAGCTGTTTGCAGAGATGCTGGCCTAGGCTAATGTCCCATTTCCATCTTTGGTCTTTAACACAGTTTTCCTGCATGGTGGACAGTCCTATTCCAAAGAACATGTTCCTTCTCATTGGTTTCTCACATTTTGTGTGTGTGTGAGAAAAAAATCAAGGAAAAAATTACAAAAGTTGTATGTATATTATAATGACTAATCATGAAGGGACACATCCGAATACAACCCTTTGGTCATAAAACAGACCACTTGGTCAAAAAACATCACAAAGTTCCCAAATGGCCTTCCCTGATTGATGGTAACCACCACCCTAATAATGGTGACAATCATTTACTTGCTTTTTTTTTTATAGACATCCACATATTGGTGCATCCCTGATCATCACACTTGACTCCACCTTGCTTTGATTTTGAATTAATGGAATAAAATAGCATATACTTTTCTGTAGCTCTTTTGTGTCTCTTTTTGTGTCTCTACATTGTGTGTGAAATTGGTCCATGTTGTTCAGTGTAGCTTTGGTTCATTCATTTTCAGTGCTCTGCACGTTTTCAGAGCAGGAACAGATCAGATTTCTTTTTCCATTCTTCTGGTGGGCTGTTTCTGGCTTTGCATTTTCGAGGACAATCGTGATACAGACATTCTAATAGACATGTGTGCAAAACTCTCTGCCACGTACAATAGTGAAGTTGTTTGGTCATGAGGTGTGTGTGTGTGTGTGTGTGTGTGTGTGTGTGTGTTACCTAAATACATAATGCCAATCTGTTTCCACAGTGGTTTACCAATTTATACCCCTGCCAGCACTATATGAGGATTCCCTTCCTCTACATGCTCCCCTTTAAGATGTTCTAACTTTGGCCCATGTAGTGGGAGAATAATGGCATCCTTCTCTATTTTAATTTGCATTTCTCTGACTACTAATGAGATTGAGCAACATTTTTTTTTAATGGACATATACATTTCTTCTCATGCTGGATCAAGTCTTTGTACATATTTTCTATAGTTTGTCCTTTTTTTACTGTTTGGCATAAATTATGTATGTTTTTCAGAAAATTCCTTTGTTAGTAAACATGCAAAAGCCTCTCTATGGTAACTTTTGATGAAAAAAAGCTTTAAATTTTAATATTGTCCAATTTATCAACCTTTTCCTTTACAGTAATGCTTTTGTATCTAAGAAAAATTTTAAGATTCCATGAAGATATTATTTTTTCTGCAAAATTTTCCTAAATATTTTTCTTTTCTTTTTGGTATTGTTTTCTAATAGCTTTGTAGTTTTAACTTACAGATTTGGTCCCTAAATTTATTTGGAATTGATTTGAGAATGGTGTCATGTAGGAATCTATTGCTTTCCATATAAAGATACTTAGTTGTCCCCACCCCAGTTAGTATAAAGAGCATTATTTCCCCATTCATCTTCAGGGCCCTGTCTCTTATAGAAAGTGTCCTCCACTGCATGAATGTGTGGCAATATTTCTGAGTTTTCTTTTCTATTGGCCAGTTTGTCTTGCATGATGATCTCTCTATCTATCTACCTACCTATCTATCTATCATCTCCCCTCCTGTGATATAATAAGAAATATATATTAATTATTGATATGGCCAAAGTATATTTATCAGATATATTTGGTCTCCCTCTACAGTTTCTGAGAATTCCGGAGCCATAAAAGTGACATGAATGTCTTATTAACTAACGAAGGTGGCTTTCGACTATACCCAAGGGTGATGGCTGGTTGCCAGAAGGGCCAACCAGGTGCTTAAAGGCTTGGAACATTCAGTTCCACCGCGGACCCCTCCAGCCTTACATCCTGACCTCAGGGGTGGGGAGACGGGCTGGTGGTCAAATCAATCATGCACCACGACTTTGTTGATCATGCCTGGGTAGTGAAGCCTCCACAAGAATGAAAAATGCCTGTTTTGGGAGAGCTTCCTGATTGGTTAATGCTTGGAAACTGGAGAGAGTGTGACCTGTGATGGCAGGGAAGTTCCCCACCCTTTTCCCATAAGTCAACTTATGCATCTTTTCATTTGGTTGCTGATTCACATCCTTTATCACATCCTTTAATAAGCTGGTAAATGTGTTTCCATGAGTTCTGTGAGCTGCTTCAGCAAATTAAAGGAACCTACGGAGAAGGTCATAGGAGCCTCAAATCTGGAGCTGGTGACAGCCTGGGGCTTGTGACTGGTGTCTGAAGTGAGGGCTGGGGGGCAGTCTTATAAACCATGCCCTCAACCATGGAAACTGATACCATCGCTGGGTGGTTCATGTCAGAATTGAGTAGAAGCTTCACCAGCAGGGTGTCCAAGACTTGCTTGGTGTTCTGTTGAGGGGAGGACCCCCCCCTACAATGGAGTGAGGTCCAAGAACCCAAAACAGCTGGTGTCAGTGAACCTCCCCACTAAACAGCCCCATGTCCTAGGGAGCCGTCCTGCACAATAGTTGGAAGAGCCTCAGTTTTCAGATTGTCAATTCCTGTCAAACATTACATTTGTATGAAGAAACCTTCTGGCCTCTCATCTGGAGTGGGATTAGTCTTTTGGGGCTGCCCAGTGCTTTTCGAGAACTGTTTCTACATTTTGAGATTTCTCACTTTGTAAGCCCTGTCTTTCCAGTGTTAACAAGAACAACAACAAACCCTCACAAACCCTCATAAAACCATCTCACCTCCAACCTCCCTTGGAGTGAAGGTGCAGTTTTGGGTCTAATTTCGACAGTCAAATATGTTGCACAAGATGTGTGTGGAATGGGTGATGGAGGCACAGCTGTGAGAGGGTCCGGTCAGAGTGTGGCTCTCTGGAAAGTGTTCCAGTGCCTCTAGGTCAAGGTCTTGGAGGCTGCCATGCCTGCTCTCCCAATTACCACCTTCTGTGACTATTATGAGTGAATTCTTTTTTTTTAAGTTTATTTATTTATTTTTAAGAGAGAGAGAGAGAGAGAGAGAGAGAGAGAGAGAGAGAGAGAGAGAGAGAGA
>NC_043703.1:81682465-81685130 GCF_006229205.1 Suricata suricatta | reverse complement strand
CTCTTTCCATGATTTGGCTATTGTAGAAAGTGCCGCTATGAACATTGGAGTACATGTGCTCCTATGCATCAGCATTTCTGTATCTCTTGGGTAAATCCCTAGCAGTCCTATTGCTGGGTCATAAGGGAGTTCTATTGATAGTTTTTTGAGGAGCCTCCACACAAGGAGCTCACTAAACTCCATACACAAAAATGAATAATCCAGTGAAGAGATTTTTATTTAATCTAAGAGTACACTTTTAAAAAACCAGAACTGCTTAAAAGGGGAAAGCAAAACTGAAATGCCCCACTTCATAAAATAGAGAGCATGGTACTTCATCTGAGATGCTGAGGGGGAATTCTGGCTTTGAAAGGGATGGTGAGTCAGAGGACTGGCAAAGTCAAGTTCACACGAACATCAAAATCCTAGGATTCTAGGATTTGATTGCATTGTTCAAAGAAAAGAAGAAAGCATCAGGAGTATAAACATGGAAGCCATGATAAGTAAGATTTGTCTGTTAACAAATGTTCTTTTCCTTTCTTTTTTTTCCCTCTCCCATAATAAGATTGAATACTTACCATGGGGAACCTGACAGCAGCCTGTTGTGGGCTTGCCACTTTTTAGGGGCCACTGCATGTTCCCAGTTTGAATGCTGGAGAGTTGAGATGGCTTACTTGTGAACACACCTTTCTTTTAAAATGGAACCTTGGTGGCTCATTCAGTTGAGGGTCCAACTCTTGATTCAAGCTCAGGTTATGATCCCAGGGTTGTGGGATTGATCCCCACATTAGGCTCTGTGCTAATCGTGGAGACTACTTAAGATTCTCTCTCTCTCTCTCTCTCTCTTTCTCTCTCTCTCTCTCCTTGTCTCTCTTTCTCTCCAAAATAAAATAAAATAAAATAAAATAAAATAGAGCCTTTCAATAGATGATTTTGGTGTCTCTGTTCCTGAAAGTGTAAGGTGCTCCTCACATTTTCCTGTGATGATGCCAGAGCACAGGGATCACATGTGCCCACCACTCCCCATGGCATTCTCAGCCCTGGCATGAGCTGTGCCCATTCTGGATTGTAGACATCCAATAAATATTGGCTAGATAGATACATGAACAAATCAGTTATTTTTCAGTTATTGATTTCAGTCTTAAACAAAACAAGTAACTACTTGATAAGGATATGAATGCTGTTGATTGGGGCTTTATAGAATTTTATTTTATTTTATTTAAGTTTATTTTTATTTGAGAGAGAGGTAGAGAGCAAGCAGGGAAGGGACAGAGAGAGAGAGAGAGAGAAACACAATCCCAAGCAGGCTCTGCCCTGCCAGCACAGAGAGCCCAATATGGGTCTCCAACTCATGAACCAAGAGATCATGACCCGAGCCAATGTCAAGAGTCGGACACCAAACAGACTAAGTCACTTGCCCCACTTTACAGAATTTTAAATTTATTCCTTTATATTATGTTTCATGACTAAGTAAATAACAGAAATCTTTGACCCAATCTTCCATGTAAAATAATTTTGTTCAACATAGTTATAAGACTAATAGCATTTTCCTGATTCCTTTCCAGAAAAATCTGTTGTAGTGACTTTGTCTATATTTTGTGAACTAGTTAGTATTAAACTTATTCTCATGATGCAACTTTATGGCACCCCTATGTCATACTGTATTCCTATGTCCAAGTTAGGAAATAATTTCCCCCCTTTTATATGGTATTTCCCACCTCCTGCTAGTTGAATGCTATTGCCTCAATTAAATGTCTTCACCATGGGAATGGCTGACCTTTTACAAAGTATTTATTAAACGAACAAGCTGGCTTTTGTCCCCCAAGGCTAACTGCAAATAGCTGAACTTTAAATTTTCTTTATTGAGAATTTCAAGGATTCCTCTCTCAAAAGCTATTTACACATGTTTCTTACCTTCTTCTGTATTTTTTACAGCACAGACTTTAGAGTGAAGTTCAATAATTAAAAGAAGTAAAGTCAACTCTATATGGTGTTATCTTTTTTAAATCATTCACATCAATGAGTGAAGAGTTTATATTTTTTTAGGAAAAATTTCTAATGTTTTCACATGAATACCCATATCCAAATATTCCGGACTTTTAACTTTGCTTGGATTTTGTTTAATATCACAGTTTCCAAACATGATTTTTTTTCCATTGGTTAATTCCACCTCATAAAGAAAAGGCCTCTGGAATTTACAAGAGGATAAGAGTGTTTGTTCAGTGGCTACACCCTGGTCCTATTTCATATTCCTAAGGTCAGCATAAAATAAAAATATGAAGCAGTCACAATTTGCTCTCTAGAACATCCATATGGAGTCCCCATTGGTCCTTCAGGGCTGCCTCACCTCTGGTGGAGCACCCTCTCCTCCTCCCACAACATGGTGGCAACATGTGGCCTTTTTGGAAATAGTTTGATTGAATCGTACAGTAGAAATTACTAATAGCTTTCAAAGTTAATCCTCATTACTCCTTATATCTAACTAAAAACAATTGAGAGCTCCTGGGTGGCTCAGGAGGTTAAGCATCCAACTCTTGCTTTAGGTTCAGGCCATGATCTCATGGTTTGTGAGATGGAGCTGCACATTGGCTCTGTGAGGACCCTGTAAAGCCTGCTTAGGATTCTCTTTCCCTCTCTCCCTCTCTCTCTCTCTCTCTGTCCCTCTCCCAATCATGCACACATGCTT
>NC_043703.1:81675118-81682365 GCF_006229205.1 Suricata suricatta | reverse complement strand
TATATATATATATATATATATATATATATACACATACAATGGAATACTACATGGCAATGAGGAAGAATGAAATATGGCCATTTGTAGCAAAGTGGATGGACTTTGAGGGTGTCATGTTAAGCGAAATAAGTCAGGCAGAGAAGGACAGATACCATATGTTTGCACTCATAGGTCTAACAGGAGAAACCTAATAGAGGACCAAAGGGAGAGGAAGGGGGAAAGAGTAGGGGAGAGAGAGGGACACAAATCATGACAGACTATTGAATACTAAAAGTGAACCGCGGACTGAAGGGGGAGGGGGAGGAATGGAAGGGGGTGATGGTCATGGTGAGGGGCACTTGTGGGGAGAAGCACTGGGTGTTATATGGAAACCAATTTGACCATAAACTATTAAATAAAAAAAATATCTCCAATATGGATGAGTAATGCCTCCTAGAAATGAATATTTCAAATCAAATCACTCTTCCAGTTGAAAACCTATCAAATATATTAGATTGGATATATTTTAGTTTTTTCTCATCCCTGCATGATCTTCTATGAAGAATGCCCTCTTCCTTGTTTCTTAGCAATCCTGCTGTATAGAGACAGTTTAGGGGCTTCCCTTGTGGCACGAGGACTAGGGAAGCTAATTAGATTCCATCGTCACTCTAACCACAATTATTAGTTTACCAAGGGAAGGAGACTCACACTGGGCTTCTCAGTGTTATCTTAATTAATTCTGTTGAGACAATCTGGGAATCTGTTTCCCCCTGGAAGAGGGGGACAATGAGTCTAGAGTCCTTGAGGGTCTTATTTTCTACCATCTGGAATGTGCTGAATTTGTTGTTTCTGCTAGAGAAACAGTAAGGCAGCCTGGGGACTCACATGGCTCACTCCTTCCAAGGGATCATGGCCTCACCTCCAACAAGTAGCAAAGGCTTGTCACCATGAGCGCACCACCCAGTGCTGTTCCCTAACTTCCTCTGGAACACTAGCAACTCAGGATTTCCCATCCATGTGCCCGAAATTTTTCTCTCACTCTCACTGCTGATCACTGCCTGGCTCATGAAAAGACACCACCGGACCGCAGTGCGTTTTACCCGCTTGACCGTATCACATCTGTCACCATGTGCTTTGGCATCATTTTTCCTAGATGCTGATTCATCTCAGGGCTGGCCTTCTTCCTGTGCCCTGTTGGCTGTGGCAGTTTCTGAAATGGGGCACTCTCAGGTGCATTATCACCTGAGAGGATATCGTCTCCCTGGGGTAGACTGAACACTCCTTTCTCTATATTTAGTGTATATAATTACAATGTAAGACGAAACTTACCAGCCTTCATCTTAACCACTCACTGGGAGTAGGATGGGGGATACCTTGTCTAATAATTTAATTGGGCCTTCATAAAAAGGATTTGGAGGCTTCTGCTGAGCCTTTGTTTGCCTATGGACTGGCCCTTTAAAAGTTTATATTCAGCTATGATTCCTTTTCTTAATTATAATACTTTGATAGCATATTTGAAAATGCACCAAGGAAAAAGAAAGACAACCATCTGTAATGTGCAAAATAATGTGAAATCTTGTGAAGTATTAATTTCATTGTGAGCCAGGTGGCCTCAGATAAAATGGAGCCATTAGACTGTGCTCCATAGACTGTGCTCACTCTGAGAAATGGATCCTTGCCATTGGGAAGTTCATGTGTGTATATGTGTATGTGTGTGTGCATATGTGTATGTGTGTGCACGCGTGCATATGTGTGTGCATGTGCGTATAATATGTGCATGTGTGCGTGCGTGTGTGCCTGTATGTGTGTGTGCATGTGTGCATGTGTGAATATGTGTGTGTGCATATGTGTATACGTGCATGTGTGTATGTGCATGCAGTCATGTGTGCACATGTGTGTGTGTGCAGGCATGTGTGTAGAAGCAGCAGTCATTCCCTGATAGCTGGAAGAATGAAGTCACAAAGTCTCAGAACTACAACTCAGCACTGGTGAGATCTCAGAGGGCACAGCTTGGGCGTGCCTATACCCACTTCAAAAGACTCCAGCTGACAATTTCATTCTCCCTCCTTTTATAGTTCAGGTGTATTATTTCAGACAGAATGGCTCAGACCTAGGGGACGGGTATTCATGCAGAGAGGGGTGCTCAGGGTTGGAGATGAGGTTTCCTAGGTAGTGGGTGGAGATTTTATAGGGCAGGCCCTCCCAGAGGATAACACAGGGCTAAGCACTGTTGAAAGTCATGGGGAGGGACATACAAATTATCAGTAGCTTCATGCATGGCTGTGGACCAATCAGAAGAGATGCTGCTGGTGCTACGATTCGCCATTGTTTTAGTGATCTTTTTTCCACTTTTCTCCTGTGAATTACCAACCACTTACTCTAGTCTTCTTTGTATTCTCTTTTCAACATACACTCAAAGGCTTCAACCATAAATTAGAATCATTTGAACTTCAGGACGAATAACTAAATTATGGGAAGGAGGAGGATATTGAGTGCCTGAATTTTCCACTTTTCTGAATTTGGACTTCTCTGCAATATTGTGAAATCAGGAATTAGATAATTCATGTACAGCACCCATCACAGTTTAATATAGATGGTAGCCACTGATATCACTATAGTTGGAGATTATTTATCTGGGAACTTAAATATGAGAAGCATCTAAAGAAATAATTAATCCCAAACAGCTTTAAACATAGTCTTCCGAAAAGGACAGTTTGCTGTAGCTTCCAATGCCTGTTGAGTGCATGGTCTGCCCATAACAGCCAGGGGCCGGTGGGGCCCAATCTACCAATTTAGGGAACAGGCGCAGGACCACCTTGGTTATAATAAATGTACACAGACCAACTCTCTCTGAGGCTATTGAATGCTGCTGAGCATTTTACTCATTTCATGGAACAAGGTTCAGATCCCAAGAGGAGGACTCAGCTTAGCTGTTCAAGGTCTGAGAAATGTGAAAAGGACAATCACAGAGTAAACAAACACATGGAGGATGCTGATGGATCTTTTCAAGATTGCTGTGGGAGCCTCACCTTCTTAATGCTCTGCAGAGGCTGAGCGGTAAGCCTTGCCCATGAACCAGCAAGGATTTCGCAGTGATCAAAACTTTCAGATGTAGGTATGCTTTCAAACTCTCATTTTTACTTTAAATTGATAAGTAGAAGGCAGTCATTGTATTCATCATTAAATATTTAGGGCTTTATGAATTTACCATTTCCAGAAGGCACCTGATAAGGAGATGTCGAGCAGAGCCCAGAAGGCAGTGGGCAGGTCCAAAGGGAGGGGCCTGGGATTTACTGACCATGTGTTTGTGTCCCTCCCCCCACTCATGTGAAAGCCCTACCCTCTAAGGAGATGGGGCTAGGAGGTGGGGACTGTGGGAGGTCCTTAGGGTTAATGAGGTCCCGAGGGTCCCATGCTGGGATTCATATCCTTAGAAGAAGAGAAAGAGACCAGAGACCTCTTTTTGGCCATGGAAGGCCTCAGTGAGATGGAGGATATAAGTTGGGCAGCAAGCTGTCACCGGATACTGGATCTGCCAGCTTCTTGAGCTTGGATCTCTAGCCTACAGACTGTGGGATATGAATCCTTTAGGGTCCCCAGTCTGTGACATTTTGTTATAGCAGCCTGCACTAAGGCATTTGAAGTGTAGGGACCTGGAGAAGGAAATGTGTTCAGCATGACTGAAGAGCAGCAGAGCCCTGTGTTACCAGAAGGCACACACAGAGGACAGGAGTGGGAAATAGGGGACAAGATGAGAGCGATGGCACAAGACAAGGATTATTGTAAGAACTCTGGGTTTAGCTCTACAGTGGGATGAACAGCTGTTGGAGGTTTGAGTCAAGGAACATGATGAGATTTAGGATTCTAAAAGACCATGTTTGTTGCTATTTTGAGAACGGCCTATGGGGGAATGGAAGTGGACAGGAAGAATCAGATATGAGGCAGTTATGATAAACTAAGAAGGGAGCTAGAGAGCAGTGATGCTAAGAGATGAGAGACACAGTTGAATTCAGGGTATATTTTGAAACAGAGTAGATGGAATTTGCTAAGGATGTGGAGAGAACTCAGGGTGTGCAGGTGCACGGCTGGGAAATAGGAGATGAGTGTCAGGGAATGGGCTGCTAGAAATTGACGTGAAACAGGTTCTTAGGGCTGATCATGACAAAGGATGGGTGGTGAGCAAAAGCCTCTAAGCAGAAAGAGGACAAGTGGCTTCTCAGAGCAGAACAATGCAGAGGAGCACCAAGTTCAGTTTAGCTCAGGCAGGGGGGTGAAGGCACTGTTCTCAGCAGATATTTCTTGGTCTGCCTAAAATGATAAATACATAGCTTATTGATATTTTCAAGTGGATTCATGGGACATACTTATATTAAATAAACATTTAAGACTTGTCTATTTCTTACTTTACATCCACGTTTTTATATTCTACACTCTACTAAAATATTTTTACCATCATTGTTCTCCTTTGGAATGAAGACGTTTCAGCTCAGAAACTGTTGTGATCCGGTAAACTGCAATACATTATAACTGTCCTGTTCTTTTGCAGACCATTCCGTTTTGCTCAGATAACAAAGCCAAATGCCATTGCTCCATGTTTCTATTCAGTATTATTGCTCCCCTCAGGTGTAAAATATAGACAACATTGCTGCCCCCTGCTGCTTGTGCAGGAAAACGGCACCCACTAAGAAGTACTTGGCAGAGTATCTTAGTATGGGCTGTCTGGCTGTCTTTTTAACTTGCTACAACTCAGTGAAGTGATTTGAAAACTAATAGGAATAGTTTATTACTGTAGCTGATAAAAGTAATTAATTATTTATTACACAGTAAGTAATTATTTATTAACTGACTCCCAAACCCACTGCCTCAATATATAACCATAGGGATGGACATGAAAATAAGCACAGAAATATTTTCAATTTTAGGGTTTTCAGATTTGAGATAGACCATGTAGATATATAAGAAATTTCTATTTACAGAAGTTAAAATGAGTATGCAAATAACCCTTCAGCTTTATCAACAAACACAAAAGCGGTTCTCAAAGCATATCCCTAGACCAGCAGCATCAACCTCACAAGTTTTTACAAATGCAAATTCTCAAGCCCCAAATCTACTGGATCAGTCTAAGGTGGGGCCTGAGTTTCACCCAGGCCTCCAGGCGATTCTGATGGGCCACTGTGTGAGCAGCTGGTGGGAGCTAGAGCCTGCAAGTGTGGGTGGAGCACAGCAAAACTGAATGGTCTGAAAAAGAATGTAACAGTTCTAACCTAACATAACGCAGTTTACCAGATCACAGCTGTTCTGAAACTTGAATGTCTTCATTCCCAAAAAGAACAATGATGGTACAAATATTTTAGTAAAGTGTAGAATATAAAAATATGGCTGTAAAGACACCACCTGAGGGTCTGGGAGTCTGGCTGACTCTGGGGCTGTCCTCAGATCTCCTGAATTAGAATCTGCATTTTAGGAGGAAACTCAGCTCTTGTTTGAGGTGGCAAATATTGTCTACCAAACCCGCATCCCTGTCCTTCTTCTCTGCAAATAAGGTCCCACTTTCATAATTGGCATGGAATATGGGGGTGTCTTACACTTTTAAAGAGAATAACAGATTATTTTCATCGAAAATTTTCTCAACAAATTGCAGTTGCTAACAAAAGCTTCTTCAAGGGATAACGAGTGATATCCACGTGGGCAAGCATAGTGTATCCTTTCCAGCATCCATGGACTGAGGGTAGGAGCCTGCTTACTCCCTAATGGCAACTTGGACAGGACCTGCAATGAGCCAGATATGGGGCTTCTCCTGAACTTTTCTCTCCAGCTCTGGCATTCTGCTGTTTCTGGAAGCCTGAGATTTAATCTAGGCTTGCTCTTCAGAGAGCTCTTTAACTCTTGAAATTAATGAAGTTCATACGAGCTAACAATTATAAATATATATGCGCCAAATTTGGGAGCACCCAAGTACATAAAACAATTAATCACAGACAGAAACAATCTTATTGATAAGAATGTGCTAATTGCAGGGGACTTTAATACTCCACTGACAGCAATGGATAGATCAACCAGACAGAAAATCACTAAGGAAACAATGGACCTGAATGACACATTAGAACAGTGGAACTGATAGATATATTTAGAATTCTGCATTCTGAGGTTAGGAAATTCACCTTCTTTTCGAGTGCACATGGCACATTCTCCAAGATAGATCACATACTGGGACATAAAGCAGCCCTCCATAAGTATAAACGAATAGACATCATATCATGCACACTTTCAGATCACAATGCTATGAAACTTGAAATGAACCACAGGAAAAAGTCTGGAAACCCTCCAAAAATGTGGAGGATAAAAACCACCCTCCTAAAGAATGATTGGGATAATCAGGCAATTAGAGAAGAAATTAAAAAATATACGGAAACCAATGAAAATGAAAATACAACAATCCAAAATTTCTGGGATGCAGCAAAGGCAGTCCTAAGAGGAAAGTATATTGCAATCCAGGCTAATTTCAACAAACTAGAAAAAGTGCAAATTCAGAAGTCAACAGAGGACCTACTGGAACTAGAAGGGAAGCAGCAAGAGCACCCCAAACCCAGCAGAAGAAAAGAAATAATAAAGATCAGGGCAGAAATAAACAATATAGAATCCAAAAGAACAGTCGAGCAGATCGATGAAACCAAGAGTTGGTTCTTTGAAAAAATAAACAAAATCGATAAACCTCTAGCCAGGCTCCTCAGAAAGAAAAGAGAGAGCACTCAGCTAGACAAAATCATGAATGAAAAAGGATCTATTACAACCAATCCCTTAGAAATACAAGCAATCATCAGAGATTACTATTAAAAATTATACGCCAACAAACTGGACAACCTAGAAGAAGTGGACAAATTCCTAAATGCACATGCACTGCCAAAACTCAAACGGGAAGAGATAGAAAACATGAACAGACTGATAAACAGTGAAGAAATCGAATCCGTTATCAAAAATCTCCCAACGAATAAAAGCCCAGGGCCAGATGGCTTCCCAGGGGAATTCTACCAGACATTGAAAGCAGAGCTAATACCCATTCTTCTCAAATTATTCCAAAAAATAGAAATAGAAGAAAAACTTCCAAACTCATTCTATGAAGCCAGCATCACCTTGATACCCAAACCAGACAGAGACCCAGCAAAAAAAGAGACTACAGACCAATATTCTTAATGAATACAGATGCAAAAATACTCAACAAGATACTAGCAAATCGAATTCAACAGCATATAAAAAGAATTATCCATCAT
>NC_043703.1:81667770-81675018 GCF_006229205.1 Suricata suricatta | reverse complement strand
ACACACACACACACACAATGGAGTATTACATGGCAATGAGAGGGAATGAAATATGGCCATTTGTAGGAAAGTGGATGGACCTTGAGGGTGTCATGCTAAGCGAAATAAGTCAGGCAGAGAAGGACAGATACCATACGTTTGCACTCATAGGTCTAACAGGAGAAACCTAATGGAGGACCAGGGGGAGGAGAAGAGGGAAAGGGAGTTGGGGAGAGAGAGGGATGCAAAACTTGAGAGACTATTGAATACTGAAGATGAACTGAGTGTTGAAGGGGAAGTGGGAGGGGGATAGAGGTGGTGGTGATGGAGGAGGGCAATTATGGGGAAGAGCACTGGGTGTTGTATGGAAACCAATTTGATAATAAACTATTAAAAAAAAAAGAATTCCAGCTAATTTCCCCTGGAAATGAGCTGGGTTTAACTGAGGGAATATCCTCCACTTACTACTCAAACTAAAAACTGTATTCAGTAAGGCTGTTCTTTGATGAAAATAAAATACATAAAATAAAAAAAAATGAAGTTCATACGACCTGCCCACTTACTTCACACAGATGCTGTGAGTTCCAAGTAAGATGATCCCTGTGAAGCAAAGTTGTGGACTGCTAGTGTAGTCTGAAAGTTTGTGTCTCTCCCCTCAAATTCATATGTGGAAATCCAAACCCCCAAAGGTGATGGCATTTGGAAGTGGGGCTTTGGGGAGGTGCTTAAGTCAAGCATGTGGAACTTGCATTAATAAGATTAATGTGCTTATAAAGAAACCTCCCACCCCCAAACACAAAGAGACCCAGACTGCTTCCTAGTCCTTCCACCATGTGAAGACATAAGGAGAAGTCTATGATCTGGTGGAGAGTCTTCTCCTGACCACTCTGATACTCTGACCTTGAACTTCCAGCCTCTAGAACTCAGCAGCAAATGTCCCTGTGTATCCACCTCCCTGTCTGTTACTTTGTTATAGCAACCCAAAAGGACTAAGACAGCTGCAAAGGTCCAAATTAAAGAAAAAGAATTCTAATAACTGCTACATACAGTTTTGCACTAACTTTTAAAAAATGTAGTTTTGAAAATTTTACACCAATTAACTTTCTAAAAGTTAAAGCGACTATCAGTGAAATTGATCAGTTAGTGTCTTTGAAATGTTAATTTTTTACTTATTTGAACTCAGGTTTCCTTAACTTATTCTTTTATGTTCCTTCAGGAAAGGAAAATGTATTTGGGTCTTCAATTATATATGAGCTGCACACATACTTCATTTCTTAGTAGTTATCCTGCCTAGTAGAAAAAAAGGGTAGAATCAGAGTCCCCAGAAAGAAATATTACTTTAATTCAATGCAACAAGATGGATTGTGTCTCTTCCGCATGATGGGGCCCTGGGAATAGAAAGATGGATCATAGATGACAGCCTCCCTCAAGAAGGCTAGCAGGGGAGTGGTCTTAGACATTTAACAATGACTATATCTTAGATATGAAAAAATAAACCTGTTAGAGGGCTTGTCTTAATCCCCTTAACCCTCAACCGATCCCACTTTAGTCTCACCTTGAAGAGAGAAGTCCAGGAGGATGGTAGGTTTTGAATCTCTTGGATGGGTCATAAAAGCAAACAAGGTCATAGTATAGCACAGCCAAAGTGATTCCGACAAGGTCTCCAAGAGAACTAGGGTTAAGGGCTTCCCCTCCCAAGGCCCCCAAACAGCATTAGGATCAAAGTATCTGCAGCCTGGAGCCAATGCAGCCCCAGGGCTCCTCCAGAAGAAGCAGAGAGAAGGCTGGGACCAGGGCCCTAACACAGGACCCCTTCCCCAGGGGAGGTTGGTGGTTGACTAGAGGCTAGGCAAAACTACAGAAGGGTGGTGGCAGCAGCATTTCTGTAGTCTGTGTAAGGAGCCTCTGACATGGCAGGTCTGAAGGTGCTGAAGAAGTGAGGTCTGTAAGTTCTCCAAACCAACAAAAAGATCCTCACAAAGAAGGGAAAATCTTTGAGTAGAATCCAGTTAGGAGGGGGACAAGGGAAAAAAGAACAAAGGGAAGAGGAGGTTAAGGTAAAACTGAGGGAGGGAAGCAGAGAAGCAGATCTGAGAAAAGACAGGCCATTTTTCATCACTTTGGAAAACAACAGAAGTTAGAAAATTTCGGTTGGCTCCTTCCTCCTGTGGAAATGCACAGGGAAACTCTTTTTACAAAACAAAAGCAAAAATAAAATAAATAAAAATAAAATAAAATAAAACCTAGGGCAAGATGGTGGAGAAGTAGGGAACTCTGTACTTTTCACCCACCTGCATCTCTAAAACCAGGAAGGACTGAAGCCATAAGACACTGAACCGCAAGAGTCTGGGAGGAAAAGAGACAGAGTCCACTAAGAAGACAGCCTTATAGGTGCATGATTGCAAACTGGGGAAGAAAAAAATGGGTTAGACCTGGAGGCGTCGAGGGAGGGGGCCCCACCCATCCTCGAGGAGAGCCACAGAGAGGTGAGGGGAAGAGACAGGGTGGCTGAAACTGCTATAAACTGTCTTTGGAGAAGAGGAAAACCTCAATCTGGGATAGAGAGGGATCCTATCATCCCATCTGTGACCACAGGGCGTTCAGAGAGATTTTTCTCTAGCTGTGGCCCTCTCCTTGGGCTAGGTACCCCGATCCCAGGCGGTGCCAGGAGAAACTGCTCCCCTCCTCCTCCTACTCCATCCCCAACTAAGAAGCCACCAGCCCTCGGAGTAAATTTCAGGCGGTATCATTAAAGTGCGTAGACTAAAAGATCTGGAAACGAGAGGGGCTTGGGAAATACAATTTGGCCCACCTTGGCTACACCCATGGCACAGGGACATTGGACCCAAAGGAGTGAGTTGCAACACTTGGTCAAGTAGGTACTGGGGTGCTGCAAATTTTCTTCCTACAACCACCAAGGCGGGGCCTCAGGGAGTGACCCGGGGAGGCCCATGCAGTGGAGGGAGACCTGCCTCCACCAAACCATGCCCATCCACACTGGGGAGCTACTTTTTTTTTTTTTTTCCTGGAGCGTGGGCAAGAACAACATTCATGCATGGCCATAATGAACTCAACATCAATTCTTGCTATTCAGATATAATTTTCCTTATCTCATTCTTTTCTCTCCCCTCCGCTAGACTGGGCACTCTGGTCCTTGGTTTGCTTAGTCACATTTAATCCATTCTCTTGATGCATATTCTACACCTCCGTCACTACCTTCCTTTCTCTTTCTGGAATAATCAGACTATATAGTTTCTTTGGGTAACATTATCTTCATTTTTTTTCTCCTTGCCTCCTACCCTATTCTCCTCTTTCTCTCTCTGAATTAAGCCTTTTAGTCTCTCTGCCTGGTCAATGTTCAATTTTGCTTCCTCTCAACCCTGTCACTTGTCTCTTTGTATATACTCTTCCATAAGCACTACCTCCACCCTGCTCTTTATTTATGGCTGGGATTTCTGGTTTTATGCTTTTAGACTGTCCTTTGTCTTTTGTTGTTTTTGTCCACCCCCTTTTTTTCCCCTTCTGGTTTGCTTGTTTGACTTGTCTGTGCATTTACATGCTTTTGTTCCCTGTGTTTTTTTCTGTCGGTTTTCCTTTCCAGGGCTACCTTAAGAAACAAGCTAAAGAACACATGGTGAAGAGTCCCAAATATTACTAGAAGTAGGGGAATAAAATAACCAAAAACACAACAGGAAAGACCAAGAGACTCCATTAAATGAACACCTCCTGAACGAACAGGCCCTGGACAGTCAATGAGCCTCCTCTAATATAGCAATACTCACAGATGCAGAGTGCATAACAAGTTTTTAACACTGACAAGAGTCAGAAAGCAGCCAAAATGATGAACCAGAAAATATCTCCTCTAAAGAAATTCCAGGAAGAAGTCACAGCTACACAACTGCTCAAAACAGATATAAGCAACATAACTGAGCAAGAATTTTGAATAATTGTCATAAAATTCATCACTGGGCTTGAAAAGGGCATGGAAGACATCAGAGAATCTATTGCTACAAAGACCATGGACCTTAAAAATAGTTGTGATGAATTAGAAAAATGCTATAAATGAGATGTATAATAAAATGGAGGTAGCCACTGCATGGATTGAAGAGGCAGAGAGGAGAATAGGTGAATTAGAAGACACAGTTATAGAAAAAGAGGAAGCCAAGAAAAAGAGAAATAAATTGATCCAGGAGCAGGAAAGGAGAATTTGAGAACTGAGTGATATAATCAAACAGAACAATATTTGTATCATAGGAAAGAGAGAAGAAGAAGAAAAGAAGAAAGAGAGAAAGGTGCTGAAGGAGTACTGTAACAAATTATAGTTACAAATTTCCCCAATCAGGGGAAGGAAACAGACATTGAAATCCAAAAGACACAGAGAACTCCCCTCAGACATAACATGAATCAACTTTTTGCACTACATATCATAGTGAAACTTGCAAAATATAAGGATAAAGAGAATTCTAAAAGCAGCTAGGGATAACATGACCCTAATATACAAAGGGAGACCTATCAGAGTAGTGGCAGACCTATCTACTGAAACTTGGCAGGCCAGAAAGAATGGCAGGAAATATTCAATGTGATGAACAGAAAAAATATGCAGCCAAGAATCCTTTATCCAGCAAGCCTGTCATTCAGAAGAGAAGGAGAAATATAGGTGTTCCCAAATAAACAAAAAAGTGAGAGAATTCATCACCACTAAAAAAACCCTACAAAAAATCCTAAGGGGGACTCTATGAGGGAAATGTTGCAAGGAAAGCAAGGTACCAGGGACACCACTACAACCATCAACTCTACAGAGAACACAGTGACTCTAAATCCATATTTTTCAATAATAACACTGAATGTAAATGGACTACATGTTTCAATCAAAAGACATAGGGTAGCAGAATGGTTAAAAAAACAAGATCCATCTATTTGCTGTCTACAAGAGACTCATTTTAGGCCTGAAGACACCTTCAGATTGAAAGGAAGGGGATGAAGAAATACCTATCATGCAACTGGAAGTCAGAAGAAATTGAGTAGCCATACTTATATTGGACAAACTGGACTTAAAGGCAGTAACAAGAGATGAAGAATGGCATTAAAGAATAATTACAGGGTCTCCCATCAAAAAGAGCTAACAATTATAAACATTTATGAACCGAATTCTGGAGCACCCAAATACATAAAACAGTTAATCACAAACAGAAACATTCTTATTGATAAGAATGTGAAAATTACAGGGGATTTTAATACTCCACTTATAGCAATGGATAGACCAACTAGACAGAAAATCATTAAGGAAGCAATGGACCTGAATGACACATTGGAACAGATGGGCATGACAGATATATTTAGAACTCTATATCCTGAGGCTAGGAAACTCACTTTCTTCTCGAGTGAACATGGTACATTCTCCAAATCGACCACATAGTGGGTCATAAAGCAGCCCTCAATAAATATAAAAGAATTGAGATCATACCATGCACACTTTCAGATCACAATGCTATGAAACTTAAAAGCAATCACAGGAAAAAGTCTGGAAAACCTCCAAAAATATGGAGGTTAAAGACTACCCCACTAAAGAACGAATGGGCCAATCATGCAATTAGAGAAGATCTTAAAATATATATGGAAACAAATAAAAATGAAAATACAACAATCCAAAGTCTCTGGGATGCAGCAAAGGCAGTCCTAAGAGGAAAGTATATTGCAATCCAGGCCTAGTTGAAGAAACTAGAAAAAGTGTAAATACAAAATCTAACAGCGCACCTAAAGGAACTAGAAAGAGAGCAGCAAGAGCACCCCAAACCCAGCAGAAGAAGAGAAATAATAAAGATCAGGGCATAAATAAACAATGTAGAAACCAAAAAGATAGCTGAACAGATAAATGAAACCAAGAGTTGGTTTTTCGAAAAAATAAACAATTTGATAAACCTCTAGCCATGCTTCTCAACAAGAAAAAAGAGAGCACCCAAATAGACAAAATCACGAATGAAAATGGATCTATTACAATCCCTCAGAAATAAAAGCAATCATCAGGGAATACTATGAAAAATTATACGCCAACGAACTGGACAATCTAAAAGAAGTGGACAAATTCTTAAACCCACATGCACTACCAAAATTCAAATCAGAAGGGATAGAAAATCTGAACAGACCCATAACCAGTGAAGAAATCAAATCAGTTATCAAAAATCACCGAACAAATAAGAGCCTGGGGCCAGATGGCATTCCTGGGGAATTCTACCAGACATTTAAAGCAGAGTTAATACCCATTATTCTCAAGCTAGTCCAAAAAATAGAAATAGAAGGAAAGCTTCCAGATTTATTCTACAAAGCCAGCATCACTTTGATTCCAAACCAGACAGAGAACCAGCAACAAAAGAGAACTACAGGTCCATATCCTTAATGAATAAAGACACAAAAATACTCAACAAGATACTAGCAAATCGAATTCAACATCATATAAAAAGAATTATCCACCATAATCAAGTGGGATTTATTCCTGACTTATAGGGCTGGTTCATATTTGCAAATCAATCAATGTGATACATCACATTAACAAAAGAAAAGATAAAAACCGTATGATCCTGTCTATAGACGCAGAAAAAGCATCTGACAAAATACAGCATCCTTTCTTAATAAAAACCCTCAAGAAAGTCAGAATAGAAGGAACTTACTTAAATATCATAAAAGCAGTTTATGAAAAGTCCATAGCTAATATCATCCTCAATAGGGAAAAACTGAGAGCTGTTGTTTAACATAGTGCTGGAAGTCCTAGCATCAGCAATCAGACAACAAAATGAAATAAAAGGCATCAGGATTGGCAAAGATGAAGTCAAACTTTCATTTTTTGCAGATGGCATGATATTCTACGTGGAAAACTAGACAAACTCACCAGAAGCCTTCTAGAACTGATCAATCAATTCAGTAAAGTTGCAGGATACAAAATCAATGTACAGAAATCAGTTGCATTCCTATACACCAAAAATGAAGCAGCCGAAAGAGAAATCAAGAAACTGATCCCATTCACGATTGCACGAAAAACCATCAAATACCTAGGAGTAAACCTAACCAAGGTTGTAAAAGACCTATATAATGAAAACTATAGAAAACTTATGAAAGAGATAGAAGAAGACACCAAGAAATGGAAAACCACTCCCTGTTCATGGATCTAAAGAATAAACATTGTGAAGATGTCATTACTACCCAAAGCAATCTACACATTCAATGCAATCCCCATCAAAATTGCACCAACATTCTTCTCAAAGCTAGAACAAGCTA
>NC_043703.1:81652608-81667670 GCF_006229205.1 Suricata suricatta | reverse complement strand
ATGTATGGCCAATTAATTTTTGACAAAGTAGGAAAGAGTATCCGATGGAAAAAAGACTGCCTCTTTAGCAGGTGGTGCTGGGAGAACTGGACAGCAACATGCAGAAGAATGAAACTAGACCAGTCTCTTACACCATATACAAAAATTAACTCAAAATGGCTGAAGGGCCTGAATGTGAGACAGAAAACCATCTAAACCCTAGAAAAGAAAGCAGGAAACAGACTCCTTGATCTCAACTACAGCAATTTCCTACTTGACACAGCCCCAAAGGCAAGGGAATCAAGAACAAAAATGAACTATTGGGACCTCATCAAGATAAAAGGCTTCTGCACTGCAAAGGAAACAATCAAGAAAACTATATTAGGTAACCTATGGAATTGGAAAAGATAGTTGCAAGTGACATCTCGGATAAAGGGCTAGTATCCAAAATCTATAAGGAACTCACCAAATTCCACACCCTAAAAACAAATAATCCAGTGAAGAGATAGGCAGAAGACATGAACAGGCACTTCTCCAAAGAGGACATCCAGATGGCCAACAGACACATGAAAAGGTGCTCAACATCACTCATAAAAGGGAAATACAAAGCAAAGCCACACTGAGATACCACCTCACGCCAGTCAGAGTGGCTAACATGAACAAATCAGGAGACTATAGATGCTGGCGTGGATGTGGAAAAACGGGCACTCTCTTACACTCTTGGGAATGTAAACTGGTGCAGCCTCTCTAGAAAACAGTGTGGAGGTTGCTCAAAAGATTAACAATAGAACTCTGCTATGACCCAGCACCGCTAGGGATTTATCCTAGGGATACAGAAATGCTGATGCATAGGGACACATGTACCCCAATGTTGATAGCAGCACTTTTAACAATAGGCAAATCATGAACACAGCCTAAATGTCCATCATCTGATAACTAGATCAAGAAAATGTGGTTTATATATACAATGGAATACTATATGGCAATGAGAAAGAATGAAATCTGGCCATTTGTAGCAATGTGGATGGAACTCGAGGGTGTCCTGCTAAGTGAAATAAGTCAGGCAGAGAAGGACAGATATATGTTTTCACTCATAAGTATAACAGGAGAATTTTAGCAGAGGGCCATGGGGGTGGGGAAGGGGGAAGATAGTTGGAGAGAGGGAGACATGTAACCTATGAGATACTCTTATTTTTAAATTTTTTAATGTTTTTATTTATTTTTGAGAGAGAGAGAGAGAGAGAGAGAGAGAGAGAGAGAGCACAAGCAGGAGAGGGACAGAGAGAGGTAGATACTGAATCTGAAGCAGGCTCCAGGCTCTTAGCTGCTAGCACAGAACCTGACATGGGGCTCGAACTCACAAACCTCGAGATCATGACCTGAACTGAAGTCAGATGCTTAACTGACTGAGCCACCCAGGCACCCCTCATGAGAGACTCTTGAATACTGAGAAGAAACTGAGGGCTGATGGGGGAGGAGGAGAGAGGAAGGGGAGTGATGGGCATGGAGGAGGGCACTTGTTGGGATGAGCACTGGGTGATACATAGAAACTAACTTGACAATAAACTGTAAAAGAAAGAAAATTAAAAATAAAATAAAATAAAGCAACAAAAAAGAATCACGACTGAACTCCAAAATTATTATAAGAAAATTAAGAATAAGAGCAAAACAACATCCCTTCAGACAAAGAAAGCATGATGGGGACCCACAAAGCCTCCTTTTTTGGAGCTGCATCCTCAGATATTTAGGGATGAGCAGTGACGATGTCTCAGGTTTTCTGCAGAAGACTCTGGGATAGAGCAAGTGGACTGGGGTGTGAAGGACACATTGCCACTTAGGAATGACTGATGAGGACAGGTAGCGGGGTGTTGTGACACTATTCCTTGTGAATGTTTGATGATTCCCTCTTCTCGTTTGTGGGCATGTGTGCTGATGGGCTCCATCTTCATCTTCCCCCTCATTTGACAGAAACTGAGCAGTTTTATGCACATGTATGACCTCATATCCTGCTCACGTGCACATGACTACTAGATCTTCACTCCCTGCCTTGACATTGTTCTTGAATTCCAGGGTGTCTTTTCACTCACAAGCCCCTTAGGCACCTGAAGTTTGAGGTGTTACTTGGCCAAATTAATACCTTTTGTTTGTCTTTTTTTTCCAGTCTCCTCTCCTCTCTCCTCCATTTCCATGGATCACCTCAACATTTACCTCCTGCTCAAGCCCAGAACCTGAGAATTTTCCTGGATTTGATTCTTTCCACATCAACCAATGTATTCATTTTTCAGTCCTACTCATTCTGTTTCATCAGCACTTCCCATATCTCCCTCCTTCTCCCCACCTCTCCCATGAGCTCCGCAACGGTCTTGATATCCAGCAGCTGGCCTCCAGTTGTACCCTCCGCACTCAGCCCCTAGAGGAGAGCTTTAGAAACCTTCCCCTGACATTTGGGACTGACCTTCCTTGTTGCCTGCCCACCTGCTTGGCCTCATCTTGCCCACTCCTGTGCCTCTTCATGCCTCAGCAGGATGGAAGTGTTTGAACTTCTCAGTGTCATTGCTTTTATTCCTGGGTGCCACGGCACATACCACCCCACCCTCCTTTCTGGAATATCTTTCCTCTTTGACAGCAAAAGCTGTGGTGTCATCTTTGTTTCCTTAGTGCCCAGTACCTTTGACGCTTGCTAAATATTTTTAAATATTTTTGAAAACATCAATAAGCTCATATCCATATTCCTAAAACATTACTTTTTATTTAGATATATGTCTTTGTCATCTTGCCTCACCAATTAGTTAGCAGCTACTTTGAAAGTAAGATTCTTAAATTTTAGACTCAAATTAGGAAGCATTATTCAGATAAAAATGCGCTGCGTATCGAGCCCCATCACTTTCTTAGATGTCTGCATCATTTGGAAATGAGGACAAGGCAGAAGTTATATGTCAGACACATTGTTGGAAGCCATCTAATTTTCTTATGAACATATCTATCAGTTGAGAAGCTGAAATTGGGTAGCACTATTTTTATGGGTGATGCATGAGAAACCGGTATAATTGGCTGGAGATTTATGGCAAATATTATGAATGACATTACAATAAATATAGCAAAGTGGGTTTGCTTTGAGTCAGCAGCTGTTGTGAGACAAAAAAAAAATGAGATTGATATTTCTCATCTCGTGCCGATTATGTTGGAAACTCCGTTTAGCGATCATCTATTATCAGACCCTCAGAAGGCAAACAATCAGAGCCAGGTGTCTTCCTCTTTCAAAGGTGGTTGAAACTGAGATGGGACCAGGAGACAAAAATTCATCATATCACATGCACTATTTGTGAATGTAGACACTTAAACAGTGTTTCGCTTGACAGGGAAACATGAGAAGGGGCAGATTAAGGAAGGTGGAAGGATCAGCACAAACCACAAAGTTGTCAATTTATATTTTTATTGTGCATAATGAATTTGTGGAAATGCCCAGATGGCATGCAAAATCAGAAAGGAGCAGAAGAGTTCCATTCGCACTGCCCCGAGTTGGCACATTCTATAGGTCATCTCTTGCCTTGATGCAGAGGTAACAGCCCTTGCTGGATGGGCACATCTGGCCAGTCCCAGAGCCGAGTGGGAATGACGTCAATGAGTCCAACCAGCTAGCCCTGACACGGAACAGCTCTGTTCTAAAGGAGAGAGCAGGGGTCAGCTCTAAATGCAGCCAAACCAATGAATAGATGTTACCACAGTTAACTGGCCAGTTCAGGGTGGCAGCAGACATCTGTAAAATCATCTTGTATGTTCGTAACTGGTAGGATTCTGGCATGCAGGCTGATTTCTTATTTAAGTGCATAGTGGAGGCTGTGGTGCATAGCCTTTGAGAATGACTCGTTATGCACATTCTGGAGGCTTCATAACTGCAAGCACCTGAGGTCCCCCACGAAGGGCTTTCTCTGGCATGCTCTGCTTGCCCTGAATATGCCAAAAGTGCTGAGGAGCTGACACCAGGAGTGGCCACCAGCCACCAACTAATAGGACTAGGAGAATAAAACACCTGTTTCCTTGTCCTGGAGGGGAGGGAGCAGGTGTGTTCTACATCTCTTCCAAGAGCACCCCTGAGGATGCCCCCAGAGGGAGCCACTCAAGTCACGTGCTACAGGCTTCCTTTAGGGGGACTTCATTGTAAGACTTGTTTAAAGATTTTCATACATATATTCATAAATCAGAAAAAAATTCTTTGTTCAACCATGTGCCAGTTTTTTCCCTAAAAAATATGGTTTCTGCAATATTAACTACTTTCAAACGGGTTATATTTAAATGTAAATAGTACTCTTAGTCTGAGTGCCCAATTCCCCCCCAAATAACTGCAGTTTCGCTAGGAGCCCTTTAATTCAAATCTGTGGGATATGGTCTTTTCAGCTGCTACTGTGTCCTGTTGCCCCCTAGCATCTTAAGGGGCTTGTGCCCCCATCCCTCCTATACCCCCCAACGCCCAGCTCCCTGCCCTTGCTTCTGTTGTGGATTGCAGCCTCCTGAGCAACCTGTACTTGGACTCCAGGAAGAAAGCTGGGCAAGGACCCCCGCCAGCCTGTGGGATCTCATTGCACAGGTGATGGAAGGGAAGGAAGAAAGCACACAGAATAGACGCCACCCCTCCGAGTCCTGGGGTTGTGGCTGAACTTGTATGTCCGGAATCCTGTCAAAACTTCTCTCCAGGGAGGAAATGTTTTGGATATTCATCTGATTTCCATGGAGAGCAGCTTAGCCATCGTTTTCATTACTAAGGCTCTTCAGATTTATGGAGAAAGAACCGCTGGGGTAATTTCTTATTGGTTTTACATCTTTATTGAAGCCTAAACCCAAATCCTCGAGCATGTTAAACATGTCCTTTTCCTTGTAGATGCTTAATTTCACAATCTTCAGGAAAAGCTACTTAGAAGCAGTCTGTTTCCATCTGTTACTTTGTTTCACATGTGTGGTGTCTGGAGTCCTAGTGGCCTTTCTCCAATTACCTTCCGCAGAGAAGCTGGGTTTGGTCCCATAGTAGGGCCCCACTCCCCTCTGGGGCCAGCACGGAAGCACAACTTCTGTTCCTCTGATTCCCTATGGAGATGAGAAACTCAAGTGTGTATTTGCTGACCAACAGAGAATCACGGCATTGTTTTAGCCACTTCTGTCTACCAACTCCCCCCCCGCCCCCGCCCCGAGTCCCTACCTTGCATTTGTGCAGTACTTTATTCAATGCTCCTTCCCCATATTTTGGAGCTTCTGGGTGAGAGAGATGGGGGGGACAACCTTTTTGAACTATTTCATTTCTTGCTATAGATTTTATGATTCACAGTAAAACTAATGTCTTCCAGATGACCCTCTGCTTTTTAAGTCTCCAGTGTGAATTGCTTCTGTGAGGATTCATTTATCTCTTTCTGTTCCCACCACCTGACTTTTGGCTTTCCTATCCTTTATCTCTTACCATTGCTTTCTTTCCCATTTAGTATGTGTCTTTTTCTTTCTTTCCTTTTTCTTAAAATTTATTTTAGAGAGAGAGCGAGAGTGGAGGAGAGGGGCAGAGGGAGAGATAGAATCTTAAGCAGGCACCATGCTCAGTGTGGAGCCTGTCACAGGGCTTGATCCCACAACCCTGGGATCATGACCTGAGCTGAAATCAAGAGTCAAAAGCTCAACTGACTGAGCCACTCAGGCATCCCTAGTATGTATCTTTTAAACGTAGTCCAGCAAGATGCTCAGGAAAGCTAGCAGGCTGGGCACTGCAAGAGCAGGCAGAGTCAGCCTCCCTCATGGAGTATGGGTGGGTTCCCTGGCCCCCCCTTCAGGGTCCTGTTGACCCTCAATGCTTGCATGGGAGCACAGAGGAGGGAGATCACCCTCAGGCTCATGCTTCTGTCCAGGGCGTGTCCACGGTGCCCCTCTCTGGACACTGGCCTAGGCTCATGTTTTTGCTCATGCCTGGTGTTAATTTCTATTAGGCCCAGGCTGTGCCAATCTGCAGTTAAGCATTGGCAGTGATCCGTAAATAACGGACAATATTTCTGGCCCATTTGGTCAGTACCAACCCCATAACCATACAGACCACAGCTCTGTCTCCCTCCTTAAAAACACACATTGTTACCTTGGTTTATACACATTGGGTAAATGGACCAGATGTAGGTCAGGTCTCTCTTCTGGGCATTTCTTGAAGTGAGGTGAATTCTCTAACCTGTCACTGGATCTGAACAAATTGCTGTACTGGATGGTCCTTCTCAAAGGCTTCATTTTAATCTGAATGGAGTTATCTCGGGCTTTAGTCCCAGCTAGGGGGAAACAAAAGTGAGACACTGCCCTCTAGAGGCGAGTTAGGGAAAAGCGATTCAACACTGTGGGGAGGATTTGAGTTTATTTCTTCTTTTATTTTAGAAGGGCTTTTCCTTCTCATTCGTTATTGGTCTTATAATCTCGTGTTGGGTTTTAATTGGAGAAAACAATAAAGTGGAAGAGAACACCTCTGTCCTCAGCTCTCTGGTTGGATGATATTTATTCACATACTTCTTATCCACGTGTCCCCTGTGTGCCACTTACCACGCCAGAAGTTCTTCCAAATGCAAATAGACTATAAATATTCTTACATCAAATAAACTATGACCTAAGCACACTCATCAAATTAATTATTAAAACAGGATGACTTCATCTGTGAGATAACTTTTTAAAAGTATAATTGCTATGTCGTTGGTTGTTTGCATTTTAAATGCTTTGTGTTTTAGCAAACTGAATTCCAAAAAGATTGTGCCTGCGTGCCTATGGGAATGTCTATTCCATTTATCCCTGAAGAGGTTATGTATCATCCAAGATTTTTAAAATTTTGACTTGGGTAGATGAAAATGATATCTTAGAAGGCCGCCTGGGTGGCTCTGTTGGTTAAGTGTCCGACTTTGCCTCAGGTCATGATCTCAGGGTTTGTGAGTTTGAGCCCCACGTTGGGCTCTGTGCTGACAGGTCAAAGCCTGGGGCCTCCTTCATGTTCTGTGTCTTCCCCTCTCTCTGCCCCTCCCAAGCTCATGCTCTATCTTTTTCTGTCTCTCATTAATAAATAAAAATATAAAGAAAAAATTTTAATGATGTCTTAGGTGAATTTTAGACTGTGGGGTTGAAATTGCTGAGACGCCAAATTTAAAGTCAGTTATTGATTTGTTTATCTACTCAGGGTTATATCCTGTCATGTCCTTTGCTCACTGTATTTCTAGTAGGTTGTTTTCTTTTTGCTATTGATTTAATAAAGTTTTTTTTTGAATGCAGTAAGGCAATTAGGCTTTCAAAAATACATTTTACCCAGTTGCCACTTGACTTCATTATGAGTTACATTTATCAGTCTTTTCCTGTATGGCTTTTGGCCTTGGGAGCCTCATCAATCTTGATAAAGGGGCAAGCAGAGCACCTGACACCGAGTTAATGATGTGGCGGAGGGAGAAATTTCTTTCTTTCCCCTCAGGGTTCTTCTGGATGGTGGAGGGATTAAATTGTTATGAGATAGATTAACGGGAGGGGAAAAAACAGTTTCATTACATGTGCAGGACGCCCGATAATGAAATCGAGACCTGAAGGGATGATCAAGGCACGCAGTTTTTATCCTTTTTATACAGAAACCATAAACTTGTAAGGGATTGACAGGATAAAGAAAAGAGGTGTTTGGGAGCTTTCGTTAGTAGGGCATTTTAGGCAGAATTTGGGCTGCGCTAGTAGACTAGAAAAAGATAGCAAGGCTTGTTTCCATAGCTTTCTCTCCTTTACGATGGGAATGGGAAGGAATGGGCTCCCACGCGAGGTGGGCGGGCCGTGGGCCGCGAAGGGGGCGTGTCCTTCCTGGCTCCTTTCAAAGCCGCTAAATCCCGCTCTTCTCACCTTAGGTACGTGAACAATTTTGTACCTCTGAGAACATTTGAAAGGAAACTCAGGAGAGTCATGTGGCAAACTTGAGAACTTGAGAGAGTTCAGAACAGTGGCCTATGTGTGTGTGTGTGTGTGTGTATATAGTTATGTCTATGTGTGTGTATCTCTCTATATCTGTGTCTATGTCTATAATGTGTTTCTATGCACTGTAATACTATTTTGAATATGTAGTGGAACATTTCACTCACAATAAAATACATGTAAAAAAACCAGATGAACTAACAAAAGGCATGAAGGTCCAAGATGAGAGTTATAAAAGATCTGAATAAATAGAAAGATGTTCAGTACTTTTGCAGGAAAAGCAGATTATTATAAGTACGCAACTCTTTTGATGGTAACTCTATATCATTTGGAGGAAGAGGTGGGTAGGCAGTGAACGCAGGTGTGGGCAGGGAGTTAATGAGTTGAATAGGGCAGGGTACAGCTAGTGAGTGGGAAAGGTGAGTCCGGAGTAAGAGGAAGGAGCCAGGATAGGTATTGGGTGGGTGTGCGGTGGGGTGTGACTTAGGGTTGTAGTTCGAAAATCTTCTACTTTGTTCGGAATGCTTTAAGACTGTGTTGTACAGGATTAGTGTTTTTCTTTTCATTACTTAGAATGAAAATTACTTAGATGGTATATTCTTGCTGTTTTTTCAGGTGACCTTCAATAAATAGCTCAGGATTTTTTGTCCCATTTTTCTTACGACCACACTAATCTAGACCAGGAGTACTGGGTTTGGCAAAAACAACAGCTGATCGCCTCGTCTCAAAGGGCGAATTTGTAGCCTTAGACTGGCCTGTGGGGCCCTGTGGGCCTGCTTTTCTTGTGCTCCACTGCCCCCTGCTGCCCAGTCAGGGTGTGTGCAGAGAGCGTGACTTGCAGTCTTAAAAACCTTTCTTTGGATATTACTTCTTTCTTGTCCATGGAGATGAGGTTGACATTTTCTTTGTTCTGCTCATTTCAGTAAAATGGGCATAGAGAATTCATTGTGCTTCGATTCCAAGTCAAAAGCAAGGATGCTTATTTTGGAGTATATGGACCCTGGGAAGGTTGTGGATGAGACTCATGGTCAGTCAAGCCCTGGGATTGTTAGCACTCATGTACATATTATATGGTTCAGTACAGTTTTCTAGAAAGTGTGCCTACAGCCTTCATCAGATTCTGCACAAGTTCATACCCAAAAGTTAGCTATGCACTGCTCTGGAACAGTCATCTCTAAACTTTTTGGTCTGTGGACCCAACAATATATTCTTATTTATTTGCTTATAAATTATATGCAAGTACTAAATGAGGAACTGAAGATGAACTAAAGAGTTTGAACATCTTTCCAACAATGATGGGTTCCTAATGTTGTCTGTTCACGTCTCGAGTCACACAGTGGGTCGTATGCCACCAGCAGGGGAAGTGTAACCCTCCTGGCGTTGCTCCTGCCGTGAAATGTGGCTGATGAGCCACTGCTAATAGGTCCAGAGAGCTGGTTTTGCCTTCCGTTGAGGTTTGCCTGGGCTCACATTGTTAGCACCGCACGCAGTCGGTGGTGAATATGCAGGGACCTCGTAAAGCCATGTTTCCCTTTTGTTAGGTTATTTTGCTTAAAATAGGACAATTTGCAATCCAACCAGACATTTGCTCCGGTATGATACCTCTTCTACTGTGGCTGAGTCATATTTAAAAAGTATTGCTTAAAAATGTGATTTCTCTTTCTACGTCCTGTTAGTCTTGAACATTCCCACCATTTACAAAGCAGCTAGATTGGTCTGGAGCTCATTATCTCAGGGAAAAAATGATTTGATATTATTGCATGAATATCTATTTTAAAGAAAACCTAAGAGAATTAACTTGGTCGACTAATAATTAAGACTTAAGACTTACTTAAGGCTAATAGGGTTCATTAGCTGGTTGGGTACCAAATATGTATGTGTATGTATAGGTATGTGTGTAAACAATATCTCCTATATTAGCAAAATCCAGCTAGAAAACAGAATTCATTCAACAAGCATTTATTGAGCACAGATTTGCCTGCAGGCATTGGGAATATGGCTATGAACAAAGCAGATGGAAATCCCTCCCTTCAGTAGCACTTATGTTCTAGCAACGGGAGACAGATAAGTAACAAAATACATAAGTATGATATGCCAAACATGATGTAGTGATGGGGAAGGAGAAAGGGGATTGTGAATGTGGGCATGTGGCTTTAAATAAGGGGTCATGAAGGTGTTATTTGGGTGAAAACCTGAAGGAAGTGAAGGAGTGAGCCATACAGGATTCAGGGGGGAAAGCATGCTAGGCAGAGGGAAGAACAAGTGCAAAGGCCCTGAGTCAGACATGTTCCTATTGAGCTCTGAAAGCAGCAGGAGGTCTGTGGGGCAGGCACAGAGCATGTGTGGGGAGGGATGTGGCAGGCAATGAGGTCAGAGAAGCAGCTGGAAGCTACGCCCAGTAGGGTTTTGGAGATGGCTTGGTAAGGACTTTGCCTTTCATAATGCGAGGATGGCAGCCCCACTGCCTTAGGAGAAGAGTGGCATAATCTGGCTAAACGTAACCAGGATGTCTCTGGTTATATAGCAGAGACCAGACCGAAGATGGGAAAGGCCAAAGAAGTTATTTAGGAGGACTTAGGATATTTTCAGTAGTAAAAAGACAGCATTTTGGGGCACCATCCACCCTCAGAGTTGTGGGTCTTACACACACCTGGAAGAAGTGCCACCTCCCCAGCTCTGTGTCTCACTTGTCCTGTCTCTGCTTGCTCCCAGAACCTCTCATTGTCCAGGCCTTGCCAGTGGAAACAAATGGGGATCCACAAGGACAGGCTGGAACGTGGTCTGTTTCTCATGTAATCTAACTTTGAAGATGCCAGGGACCAGCTGGTGCCCTTCGCCTGGGAAGTGTATGCACACCTGCCGCAGGAATAAGGAGAGTGTCTGGCAGTGGCGGGGGCTGTAGACTGGTGGCCGCCCCATTCTGATGAGGCCAGCCATGGTGACAATGTGCATGAGCTGCCGTGGTGCCTGGGCTCCCCATCAACCTGGCAGTGATGGCTGCTGTTTTACTCTGGTTTCCTATTCTTTGTTTTTTGTTTTCTAGGGGTTTTTTTAAATTTATTTTTGTTTTTCATTTTATATTTGAGAGAGAGTGAGAGAGACAGAGAGAGAGAGACAGAGATCAGGAGAGGGGCAGAGAGACAAAGACAGAATCTGAAATAGGCTCCAGGCTCCAAGCTGTCAACATAGAGCCCAGTGTGAGGCTTGAACCCATGAACCGCAAGATCATGACCTGAGCTGAAGTCGGACACTTAACTGGTTTCCTATTCCTGTGCAGATTTCTCCAGCAGCCAACCCAGTCTGGCACATGGAAGGTGATTCTGGGAGATACATAAGCTACTGAGTACAAACCAGCCCTCTCCAAGAATGGGTGGCCCGTGACATGCCAGCCTGTAGCGGCTCATGGGGGCCAACCGCCACATGCTCAGCTGTTGCACATGGCCATTGCTAACATTAAATCATATAAACCTACAACTAAAATAAGTGGTGTTAAAGACAAAGATAGGAAGCACGTAAATTCCTCACTTACTAATCAATCTCAGCGTTGTATTGTCTCCTCTCTGGAAGTCACAGCTATTGTCTCTGCCTGGTGTGCAGCAGGAGTTTCCCCTCAATTCTTGCAGCTTCTAGCTGCTGCTTTTTGTCCCGGCCCATTGGGGTCTCCCCTGCATGTGAAGCCTAACCCTCAGACAAAAGTTTGTCAGACAACTATGCAAATGTGGGGACTCGCTCTCTCCTTTCTAGGATTTTTCTTATGCTTTTCCAGCTGTGTTACCTGACCCTCGTCTATTTTCTGACACCTCTTGCTAGAGTTATATTTTCTCTATGTTTCTGACTGTAATTTTTAACAACCAAAGCTGTGTCCAGACTGTGGTGTGCCTGCAGGCAAACAGCCACAAACTCACAGATTTCACCTTGCAGAAATTTGTATTCAGTTTCCTGAGATCTAATATGAAAGTGTGGCTTTTAATGATTTTCTTCCCCATTTGCACCCCCTCATTCTCTAAAAGAGATAAATTTGAAGCCACCCTAAAGCATTTTTCATGTTAGAATTGATTTGAAGAACACAAGCCTTTTCTTAGTACATGTAGTAGTACATGCTTCCAGAGAAAAGCATTCATGAAGAAAAATGTTTTTAACTTTCAAATAATCTTAACTGTTTTTTAAAACACAGATTTCACATAACGTCTTCAATTGCCATGCTGGGCTCTCAACTAACCTTCTTTAAAAAACTGTTTTTTAATGTTTATTTACTTTTGAGACACAGAGAGACAGAGAGGGGGAGACACAGAACCTGAAGCAGGCTCCAGGCTCTGAGCTGTCAGCACAGAGCCCAACACAAGGCTCAAACCCACAAACTGTGAGATCATGACCTGAGCTGAAGTCGGACCCTTAACTGACTGAGCTGCCCAGGCGCCCTCAACTAAACTTCTGAATCTCTGATGGCATTGTAGGGCGTTGTCTGTTGCTCATTCAGTTAATGATTCTTGATTTAAACGATGCTCTGCTCCTTGAGAATCTAAAATATGTTCCTTTTCCAATTTGGTTTTTATTTTACCCTTTAATATAATTAATTTTGATGCACACTTAGCTGTGTTGATTAGTCTTTAAAGTAGCTGTGTCTGCAGAGCTGGTCTTTCAGAACTCCTTTCAAGGTTGTTCCTCTTATTTACTCTGCTCCAGACTTCAGTTCGCCTGATGTTTTCTCACCATTTATTTTACATTTTATAAGAGAAAGGTTGTCTCTGAAAGCAGGTGACTGACCCACTGGGCTTCCTTTGGGAGCTTGTGAAATTGACCAGTGAAGTCAGTACTTCCCAAGGTCATGATGGAGTCATGACTCATGGCTTCCATTTTTCTTCTATTCCTTCTATCAGGAAGCCCACAAACTGCCCTCAGGGAACTCTATCCCTCTTAGTCAGTACATTATTTGTGGGAGAGGGGCCCAGCTTGGTGGCCAGAGTGACAGCAAGAGGCTGGCCAAACCACACCCTCACTATTATCTCTTCAAGTATTATTTCAGAGATGTCTACTAGATAAGTATTGGAATCTCTCTCTCTCTCCTCTATGCTTCTGACTGATGCTTCATATGGTCTTTCTCTTTACCTCTGCCTGATGCATTCTGGATGAATACCTTGTACTCTCTTCCAGTTAGCTGACTTTCCCGCCAGTGTTTCATATAAAGTTTATCCCACCTATTGAATTTATTTTATTGATTAGGTTTTTTATTTTACAGAGTTATAGTTGTTTCTTTTTTATATTTATCTATTTTGTTTTTCATGTCTTTTTTGATAATTTCTTTTATTAATGGAGGCCACTTCTTTACCATTTTAAGCATCATTGAACATCATTGAACATGACTGAACACAGTACTCAATACCATTAGTTTCACAGAATGAATTCACAATCCAATTTAAAAAAATTGACCTTCTTCCTTAGCATTAGATTTCTTCAACTATTTTAGGGTTTATGGAGGAGGGTGGCACTTTTTGAGTTGGAGATTTTCATATTTTTGTGTTCTGTTCTATATTTTTTCTGTTGGCTTTTCTTATACGATAATTTTCTAGTTTTTCTGTTGCCTCCATTCAGTCCCTCAAACCCATCAGTCCAGAAGCAAATCTTCTAGATTCCCCAGACTCCTGTCTCATGATGATACATGGAATATCATAGAAAAATTAGGGGCAGGTTGGCTTACTTTCCCTTCTTTGGGAATTTGCATTTTTCCAGCCCATCAGTAGTACGTGGTCAGCTCAGTTTTTCAGTCTCTGTTCATGTGCTTGCTCCTGATTGTGTAATGCCCAAGATTTCAATATCACCCCAAAATCCAGAGACCACCAGGGAGACCGAGTCATGCATGCAAAAGCAAAGGGCAGTTTTATTACGGCTTAGGCTCGCCGTGCCTAAGTTCGGTCTCACAGCCTTCACCAACGCAGTGGATCTGTGCTGAGAGCCCGGACAAGGGCTGAGTAGGGTTTTTATGGGGTTTGGGAAGGGGGACTTACAAGAAATTGTGACATAGGTACAGTGACCCAGTCATTACCATATAACAATATTGGCAGCAACTTTAACCATACATCTTGTTTAGAGCATTCGTTACTTTTGGCGGGACCCAATCCCAACATTTAGAGTATCTTTGAAATTAACCAATTACAGAGCAAGTTCAGGGTCTTATTCGGTGACTATCGGGTTAACTTTAACATTAGGTAACAGGGTCCTATCTAAAGTTTCTATCTGTAGGCCTCACCTTTAAGAATGTGGGGAGAGGTAGCTGGCCTTTCCTGATTGGATACCACAAGGTGGTCTTAGGTTCAGACTTTGTCCTTACAATTGTCCTCTGCCCAAGAGGACGTTTTGTGCTTGTTTTGCTGGGGATGAGCCATGTCCTGGGCCTGGAAGCCAAGAGGCCCCCACGTTCTGCTTCTCTGGGTACTTAGCATTTCTTTCCTCATTTGGTCCATGGATTGTTTCCTTAGTTTTCCATGCAGCTGTATTCTTTTTTTTTCTGTTTATTATTTATTTTCTTAACATATGCAATTATTTTCCATCATTTACACTACAGTAGTTACAATTACACTCCAAACAGAAAAGCAAAGTAAAAAATCAAAACCTCAACTTCTATTTCATGTAATTAGACTTATACAGAAATTAGAAGGTTATGTAACAACTAGTTAATCACCTAAGTTCACAGCTATCTGAAGTGGCAATCGTAATATAGCAGCTTATCTATGATACATTCAAGATAGATGATACAATTTATTACTTGCCCATAAGCTAAAACACTTCCCTGCTTAATACCTCTCCTTAAATTCCACCTCTATACTACAATATAGTTGAGGTCCATGCAAAAAAGTAGCTACCTTTTATATAGTAAATGGATGATTAAGTCTTTGGTGTTGTAAAAGCAACTTTATTTAAACATAACCACCCCCACCACCAAAAAAAGAAGAGGAAAAAAAGTAACGAAAATAATAAGGGAAAAACCCAAGACACACTTCCTAGGGGAAAACAAAAAACAAAAAACAAACAAACAAACGAACAAACAAAAAACCCAGCATGTAATTTCTGTCCTTGACGGAATGTATTAAATAAGCAAACACCACCAATAAGCAAAACAGGTACTACAATGTAAAAACATTAAAAAAAAAAAA
>NC_043703.1:81650860-81652508 GCF_006229205.1 Suricata suricatta | reverse complement strand
GAATTTGAGGATAGTTTGTTCTAGCTTTGAGAAGAATGTTGGTGCAATTTTGATGGGGATGGCATTGAATGTGTAGATTGCTTTGGGTAGTAGTGACATTCTCACAATGTTTATTCTTCCAATCCATGAACAGGGAATGTTTTTCCATTTCTTGGTGTCTTCTTCAATGTCTTTCATAAGTTTCCTATAGTTTTCATCATATAGGTCTTTTACATCCTTGGTTAGGTTTACTCCTAGGTATTTGATGGTTTTTCGTGCAATCGTGAATGGGATGAGTTTCTTGATTTCTCTTTCGGCTGCTTCATTTTTGGTGTATAGGAATGCAACTGATTTCTGTACATTGATTTTGTATCCTGCAACTTTACTGAATTCACTGATGAGTTCTAGAAGGCTTCTGGTGGAGTCGATTGGGTTTTCCATGTAGAGTATCATGTCATCTGAGAAAAGTGAAAGTTTGACTTCTTCTTTGCCAATTCTGATGCCTTTTATTTCCTTTTGTTGTCTGATTGCTGATACTAGGACATCCAGCACTATGTTAAATAGCAGTGGTGAGAGTGGACACCCCTGTCATGTTCCTGAACTTAGGGGGGAAGCTCTCAGTTTTTCCCCATTGAGGATGATATTGGCTGTGGGCTTTTCATAAACTGCTTTTGTAATGTTTAGGTAAGTTCCTTCTATTCCGACTATCTCAAGGGTTTTTATTATGAAAGGGTGCTGTATTTTGTAAAATGATTTTCTGCATCTATCGACATGATCATATGTTTTTTTCCCCTTCTTTTGTTAATGTGATGGATCACATTGATGGATTTGCGAATATTGAACCAGCCCTGTAACCCAGGAATGAATCCCACTTGATCATGGTGGATAATTCTTTTTATATGCTGTTGAATTCGATTTCATAGTATCTTGTTGAGTATTTTTGCATCTGTATTCATTAAGAATATTGGTCTGTAGTTCTCTTTTTTTGCTGGGTCCCTGTCTGATTTGGGTATCAAGGTGATGCTGGCTTCGTAGCATGAGTTTGGAAGTTTTCCTTCTATTTCTATTTTTTGGAATAGTTTGAGAAGAATGGGTATGAGCTCTGCTTTCAATGTCTGGTAGAATTCCCCTGGGAAACCATCTGGCCCTGGGCTCTTATTCGTTGGGAGATTTTTGATAACGGATTCGATTTCTTCACTGGTTATTGGTCTATTCATGCTTTCTATCTCTTCCTGTTTGAATTTTGGCAGTACATGCGCATTTAGGAATTTTTCCATTTCTTCTGTGTTGTCCAGTTTGTTGGTATATAGTTTTTCATAGTAATCTCTGATGATTGCTTATATTTCTAAGGGATTAGTTGTAATAGTTCCTTTTTCATTCATGATTTTGTCTAGCTGAGTGCTCTCTTCTTTCTGAGGAGCCTGGCTAGAGGTTTATCGATTTTGTTTATTTTTTCAAAGAACCAACTCTTGGTTTCATTGATCTGCTCTACTGTTCTTTAGGATTCTATACTGTTTATTTCTGCCCTGAATTTATCATTTCTTTTCTTCTGCTGGGTTTGGGGTGCTCTTGCTGCTTCCCTTCTAGTTCCAGTAGGTGCTCTATTAAATTTTGAATTTGAGTTTTTACTAGTTTGTTGAAATTAGCCTAGATAGCAATATACTTTCCT
>NC_043703.1:81642723-81650760 GCF_006229205.1 Suricata suricatta | reverse complement strand
GGAACACTTTTATCTCTCCTTCTATTTTGAATGACAGGCTTGCTGGGTAGAGGATTCTTGGCTGCATATTCCTTTCTGCTCATCACATTGAAGATTTCCTGCCATTCCTTCCTAGCCTGCCAGGTTTCATTAGATAGGTCTGTAACCACTCTGATAGGTTTCCCTTTGTATGTGAGGGCCCTTTTCTACCTAGCTGCTTTCAGAATTCTCTCTTTATCTTTATATTTTGCCAGTTTCACTATGATATGTCGTGCTGAAGGCCGAATCAAGTTACGTCTTAAGGGGGTTCTTTGTGCCTCTTGAATTTGAATGTCTATTTCTTTTCCCAGATTTGGGAAATTCTCAGTTATAATTTGGTCAAGTATCCCTTCAGGCCCTTTCTCTCTGTCTTCCTCTTCAGGAATTCCTATGATATGGATATTGTTCCATTTGATTGTATCACTCAGATCTCAAATTCTCCTTTCCTGCTCCTGGATTAATTTCTCTTTCTTTTTTTCAGCTTCCTCTTTTGCTATAACTATATCTTCTAACTCACCTATTCTTCTCTCTGCCTCGTCAATCTTCGAGGTGGCTGCCTCCAGTTTGTTGTTCACCTCACCTATAGCCTTTTTAAATTCATCACATCTATTTTCAAGGCGCCTAGTTAATTGTCTCAGTTGATTCTTTGACGTTTTTCTCAACTCCAGCGATTAATCTTATGACAAGCTTTTTAAATTCTTGATCTGATATGTTGTCTAGATCTGCCTTGAGTAGTTTTGTGGCTGTGACTTCCTCTTGGAGGTTCTTCAGGGGAGAGTTTCTTCGTTTTGTCATTTTTGCTAGTTTTCTGTCTCTTGTCACCTTTAGAAAGCTTGTTGTGCACTGTGCACCTATTAATATTTCTCTGTTAAAGGAGGCTTATTGACTGTCCAGGGCCTGTCGTTTCAGGAAATATTCTCTTAATGGTGTTTCTCGGTTTCTTTTGTTGTGCCTGTGAGTATTTTATTTCCCTACTCTGCAGTATTTGGGACTCACCTTCTTGCACACTTTGGCTTGTTTCTTGGTGTAGTCCTAAGAAGGAAAACAGACAGACACACACAGAGGGAACAGTAACACACAAATGCACAAATCAAACAAACAAACACATTAACAGGGGGAAAGAAAATAAAGAGAATGGAGAGGAAAGAGACGAAAAGAGGAGAAGAAGAAAAGAAAGAGAAAAAGGAAGAAAAAAAGAAAAAAATAAATAAAGGGGGGTCAGAGACAACAAAGGACAGTAGACAGTCTAAAAGTGTATGACCAGTTGAGGGGAGAGGTAGGGATGAGATGTAGGAGAATATATCTGGATTGCAAGAAGGTAAAGAAGAGAAAAAGAAAAAAAAAAGGGGAGAAAGGAGAAAGAAAAATGAGGAGTAAAAATTTTAAAAAGTTTATGAAAAAAAGTAATAATAATAAAAAATATGTACAGAAAAAGGGGAAAAGAAAAAAAAGGAAGAAAAAAAAGAAAAAATTATTTTAGAAAAGCAAAACAACAACAACAACAAAAAAAAAACAACAACAACAACAAAGACCCAGCAGCTCCCCTTTGTGGATAGGCGTGGTTTGATGTGATAGGTCTCGGAGGCTGCTCTCAGAGGCTCTGCCATGGTGTCTCCAGAGATTAGATAGGCGGCACGCCAAGCTCTGCTGAACTACGAACTGTAGGCCACGCTAATGAGTCCATTCTCCTTTTGCTGCGGTTGAGTGCGGTTGAGTTGTATTTTCCATGCCTGCTTCAGTTCAAAGTTCCAGTCCATGCACTTTTTATGCTACCACAGATGAGATGTTTTTGTTTTGGTTGCTGGCTTCTTAGGGGGAGGAATCAATTTGTCTTGGCTCAGGCTGGGATTTTGGCTGCCTCTGCCTGGGGCGAGATGCACAGCAGGAGGTGATGTGCCTGCGCACTGGTCACAGACCCAACAAGGGTGGTAATTGAGTTTGCGTTGGGGGAGGAATGAGCGCGTAGCTGTTGTTGGAGGTGGCGCTGGGAGCTGCTGAAAATGAGCTGGGAGCTCCTGCAGCCTGCGCGAGCACACCCAGGTCTCCACCGCCGCCAACTCTCTGCCAGGATCACGCAGAGGTGGGGGCTATTTTTTCCCTGTTGGCACCCGGGACTCAGGGTTCGCGCGGCCAATGCTGGGGGCGAGATGCGCCGTGGAAATGAGGTGCGTGCTCCCACTCCCAAAACCGAGGTCAAAGTGAGCACCCCTGACACTGCCACTGCAGCGGTCACCGACTCCTTGCCAAGATGGCGCTGGGCTGGAAGCTGTTCCTTCCATTGCGCCACCTGGGTTTGAGATTTTGGCTACCCAGCAGTTATCTATGGAGTGAGCTTCTCTCCCAAGCACGGTTAAGCGTGTCTCTTCCCCAGAGACAGTACTATGAGCGTGTTCGGTCTCTCTGTCTCTTCCCTTTGTCTCTCGGGCTCCATGCGCTTGCCCTGCGTTGGGCTGGGGCTGCCACCTCCCCTGCCCATCTCGGGTTGGCCCGTTTTCCGATCTCCCCAGTTCGCACTCACTCACTTAGGTATCCTTCAGTTTCTCTTCCTTCTGGAGTCCGTATTTTCTCCTTCTGCTCTTGCAGATGAGAGTAATATCCTTCTCAGTTCGATCAATGGGGCAGAGGACGTTTACAGAGCTCCCTTCCTCTCCACCATCTTGGCTCCTCCGGAGCCAGCTGTATTCTTTTGATTAATTTCCTATAATTTATCCTTATGGTTGTGAATTTGGGACAGAGGGTATGGTCTTGATAAGGTACCGAATCTCTCTGGAAAGTTTGAAAAGTTGGGATGATGCCAGCAGTATTTACTTTGTGGGGGTACATTAAAAATCTATTAATGCATATAAAATGCTGGGTGCACCACCAGTATGATCATTGTGTAGGTAATAATGTAGAGCACATGCTTGATAAATATTTGTCTAGTAAAATGGATTAATTTAATACAAATTAAATGCATGCTATTCACCTGGTTGCATTTGCTAATATTTCTATTATTCAGGTAAGCCAGGTTATGCTGCAGCCACTAGCAACTTCTGAATCCTAGAGGATTGGGACGCCTGGGTGGCTCAGTTGGTTAAACATCCAGATTCGGCTCAGGTCATGACTTCATGGTTTGTAGGTTTAAGCCCCATGTTAGACTCCGTGCTGACAGCTAGCTCAGAGCCTGGAGCCTGCTTCGGATTCTCTGTCTCCCTCTCTCTCTGACCCTCCCCTGCTTGTGCTGTCTCTGTCTCTCAAAAATAAATAAAAAACTTAAAAAAATTAAAATGAATCCTAGAGGATTATAATAATAAGAGTCTATTTCCTGCTTGCAATACCTATCCATCATAGGTCAACTGGGCTTTGCTCTGCATTATTATTATCCATACTGTGGGTCTTAAGTTGTTGGAGGAGTTGCTCTCTAGAACACTGCTAGACAACAGTGTGGATGAAAAAGAGAACGCTGGCCCTTGCTTCCTCCTGGAAGTCACAGATGTCAATCCTGCTCACATTTTGACCAAACAAGTAATGTGACCATTTGTTCATTGGGGCCAGCTACCATACGTTCTGAAAAGGAGAAAGAAATATTTGCGATCATCTTAATGATTCCTACAGCGTTCAGCATGAGTAAATGTGTACTGGGTATTTACTTGGGACAAGGCTCTATGCTAATTAGCACACAGAGAGTTAGACATGGCTTTTAAGAATGAGGACCCTTCGGTGCGCCGGGGCGGCTAAGTCTGTTAAGCACCTGACTCTTGATGTTGGCGCAGGTCATTATTTCACAGTTCATGCACTGGCAGTGCAGAGCCTGCTTGGGATTGTCTCTCTCCTCTCTCTGCTCCTCTCCCTCCTCCCCTTTCCAAATGAATAAATAAAGTTAAAAAAAAAAAGAATAGGGACTCTTTAACAGTGGTTTTATCTTTGGCCAAGGATAAGATTATTCTTTATGATCAATGACAAGTATACATTCTTGGCCATTAAGAAAGAAATATCATTGTGATCTTGGCCAAATCAGCTCTGTACCATAATACATTTATTGTAAAGTTTGGGAAGTAGACAATCTATTAAAACAATAATGATGGCATTTGCTGATGCCTGGAAATAATGACAGATCTTATACAATCAGAGTTGGATAGAAGGTATGGCCTGATGGTAAATAATTAGATACATGTAGTAATTGTCATAAACATGCTTATTCCAAATATTCCTGCCCACCACCTCCAACTGTTGCTACAAAGCAAAATCATTAGTCTCTCAGTAGAGGAATGATTTCTTTTTTTGTGAAGGGGTTCTTCTGGCCTTAGCTCTTCCCCTGAGTTGTCTTATGCCTAGCTTTGAGCTGAGGAAAGACAACTGGTGGCCTAATTGGTTTAAATCCTTCATAATATTTTGTGACCTGATTTCTTCTTCAAAGACATCTGGAAACAGCTCATGCATGCTTTAAAGCTGCAGGTTCCTGTGAAGTTTCCCCCTTTCTATAACTGAAGGTATTTAAGTGTAGTAAATTAAATGTCAAGAAGGAAAATGAGAGTTAATAAGCTGACAGTTTGTCCACTGATCTAGCATACTTAATCTCCTTACCTGGTTTTCAATTTGGCTGGGCTTAGGAGCAGTTGGGGTTTAAATTGAGGATGAAAAGGGATGAGTATGATGCTCTCACCTAAAACAAGAGCACTTACCTGTCATTACACCATGACATATTTATTGCTGTGGACTTTAGTGTGCCTTTTGGTTTTGAGTTAAAATTAAATACACTGGGGAATGTAATTTCATATAGCACATGAGCCAATGCCTTCGAGGGAGTTATTGGTAACCAGAGAGAGGAGGGCATTGTGGGAATGAGACAAGGGGCAAGCTGCCAGGTGTACGTGTGCGTGCATGTATGGAAGTTTGTATGCTATGTGTAGGCATGTGCATATGTATGTAATGTCACATGTGTAGGCATGTACAATATAAGTGTGCATGTATGTGGGCATGTGTTGTTATCGTGTATCATGTACTGTAAACCGCATGCATGCACATGTGCATGTATGTGTGTGATGTAAGTGTAGGTGTGCCTGTGTGTAACATAAGCACATATATTTATGACACGTGTGCAAGTGTGCATGATGCACATGTGTGTTTATGTTATATATGCATGTGATAAAAGTGTGTATTCCTATAAACCTTTATGTGTCTGCTCACATATATTTGATGTAGCTTTGTGCCATGTATGTTCTTAAGAGTACGTGTACATAATTACATGTATTCTTGGATCCCATTGAAGAGCTGTTTATGCAGACCGAGACATACTTAGTTTTTAACATCAAATGTCTCAAATTTATTTTACTTATTTATTTTTATTTATTATTTTTATTTTTATTGGTTATTTTTGAGAGAGACAACGTGAATGGGGGATGGGGACAAAGGATTCAAAGCAGGTTCCATCCTGACAGCAGCAAACCCAATGCGGGGCTTCCACTCACCAGCTGTGAGATCACGACCTGAGTTAAAGTCAGATGTTCAAGTGCCTGAGCCAGCCAAGTGTCCCTCAGATGCTTTGGCTATTCTAATGTTTTTGTATTTCTACACATATTTTTCAGGTAGTTTGTCAATTTCTACATAACAGCTTGTTGGTATATATTGGACTCACATTAAAGCTGTATTATTCTGGAGAAAACTGACTCCAAGAATATAGCATTTTTCTCCATTTGTTTAGGTCTTCTTACATTTTCTTCAGTGATGTTATTGTACTTTTCAGTAGAAATGTCATATATATTTTGTTAAATTTATTCCTTAGTATATTGTATATTTTACATTTTTAAACTTCAGTCTCCAACTGTTTACTGCTAGTACACAGAAATGCAGCTGTTTTGTGTATTGCCTTGTACTCTATCATCGAGTTAGACTTACTTATTAAAGCTGCTAGAGTTTTTGTAGATTCTTTAGAATGTCCTACATAAGCAATCATGCCATCTGCAAACAGTTTTAGTTCTTCCTTTCTTTTTTTTTTCGTCTCCCTTCTCTTCCCTTCCCTCCCCTTCCCTTCCCTCCTCTCCTCTCCTCTCTCCCTCCCCCACCCCCTCTGCTTTTACACTAGTTAGGATTTCTAGTACAAGATTTCATAAAAGGGGGAAAAACAAACATCCTTATATTGTTCCCAATCTTAGAGGAAAAGCATTAATTAATGAACAGTAAATCTGATGTTTGTAGTACAGTTTTTGAAGTAACCTTTTTTTTAACTTTATTTGTGAGAGAGAAAGTGCATAAGCAGGGGAGAGGAGCAGAGAGAGAAAGAGAGAGAGAGAGAGAGAGAGAGAGAGAGAGAGAGCAAGAGAGAGTGCGTGAACCAGGGAGGGGCAGAGATAGACGTAGAGAGAAAATCCTAGGCAGACTCCACTCCCAGTATGGAGCTGGAAGGAGATTGGGGGGATGGGCGTGGGGGGTGGCACAAGGGCTCAATGTCATAACTGTGAGACAATGACCTGGCCAAAGAGACCAGGTCAAGAGTCAGATACTTAATTGACTGAGCCACCCAGACGCCCCTGAAATTACCTTTTATAAAGGGAGCTCCCTTCTTATTAGTAGTTCCCTAAGACTTTTTTTTAAACCATGAACAGATGTTGAATTTTGTCAAGTGCTTTTTCTGCACGCATAAAATTAACGTACAATTTTTTGTTGGTTAATATGGTAAATTAATTTTTGAGCATTACACTTACAGCCCATCAAAAAAAAAAAAACCATTTGGTGATAAAACGATAGTTTATCTGTTGCTATATTTGACTTGCTGAAATTTTGCCTAGGATTTTTCTCTACGTTCATGAGGGAAATTCTTCTTTTTTTTCCCCCTGCCTATTAATGTGTATTTTAGTATCAGAATAATCCTAGCCTCATAAAATGATGGGAAGTGTCCCATCTTTTAATTGTTGCCAAAAAGTTTATGTAAAATTGGTCTTATTTCCTCCTTAAAAATTTGGTACCCGGTTAATGAAGCCATCGGGACCAGGAAGTTTCTTGGTGCAAAGTTCAAATAAATTTGAACTATAAATTCACTTTCTTTAAAAGATGCAGGGTTATTCAGACTTTAAGTGAAATCTGGTAGTTTTTATCCTTCAAGACTGCCAAATTTATTGATGTAAGGTTCCCATAATATTCTCTTTTAATTCTTAATTGCAGCTTAATTGAGATAGAATACATACCAAACAATTTAGTCTGGTAAATGCTATCATTCAATAATATTTGTATATTCACAGATCTGCAGCTCTCACTGCATTCAATTTTAGAACATTTTCACTGCTTCAAAAAAGACATTCCATCCTTTTAGTCATTCCCACCCTATTTTCTTAAACCGACCCAGCCCTTAAAAACCACAAATCTTATTGATTTGTCTATACATTTCCGTAATTGAGACTTTTATATGAATGAAATCATAGTATGTGGTCTTTTGTGACTGGATTTCTTAATTTAGCATAATACTTTCAAGTTTCATGTATGCTGTAGCATGTGTCATTATTTCTTTTCTTTTTATGACTAAAAACTATCTATTACATAATATATCACATTTTATTCATCGAGTCATGAGTTGATGAACAAAGGGTGTTTCCACCTTTTGACTATTAATAATGATGTTGCTGTCAACAGTTACATATGTTCTTTTGTGTGGAAGCATGCTTATGCCTATGGGTGGAACGTCTGGGTCTTTTTTTTTTTTTACTTTTTATTTTTTATTTTTTTTATAATAGTTTATTGTCAAATTAGTTTCCATATAACACCCAGTACTTCTCCCCACAAGTGCCCCCCACCATGACCGTCACCCCCTCCCCTCTCCCCCTCCCCCTTCAGTCCATGGATCGTCTCCAGTATTCAGTAGTCTCCCTTGATCTGTGTCCCTCGCTCTTCCCCGCTCTCTTTCCCCCTTCCTCTCCCCCTGGCCCCCTGCCAGGTCTCTCCTGTTAGACCTATGAATGCAAACATATGGTATCTGTCCTTCTCTGCCTGTCTTATTTCGCTTAGCATGACACCCTCAAGGTCCATCCACTTTCCTACAAATGGCCATAT
>NC_043703.1:81638195-81642623 GCF_006229205.1 Suricata suricatta | reverse complement strand
CCTTGAGGGTGTCATGCTGAGTGAAGTAAGCCAGGCAGAGAAGGACAGAAACCATATGTTTGCACTCATAGGTCTAGCAGGAAAACAAGAGAGACCTAATGGAGAACCAGGGGGAGCAGAGGAGGGAAAGAGAGTTGGGGAGAGAGAGGGATGCAAAACTTGAGAGACTATTGAATGCTGAGAATGAACTGAGGGTTGAGGGGGAAGGGGGAGGGGGGAAAAGAGGTGGTGGTGATGGTGGAGGGCACTTATGGGGAAGAGCACTGGGTGTTGTATGGAAAACAATTTGACAATAAAATATTATGGGGAAAAAAAAGAAATGTGCATAGAGTATGTGTATATAACATTATTTTTAAAACTTTCTCAAAATAATTTTAATCTAAATATATCATTATATAAAATAAACATTATTGAATCACTTCATCAAATGTGTTATATCAAAAATAACTGTCACTATCTTAATAGAATATTCTATACAATTTAGGGGGAAGAATAACCATACAATTTAATATCTAAATGAGGACATTTTTAAGAGATAAAGAGGCTGCCATTGGTACATTAAATCAAGGAAATTGGTTTAAATCCGGATTTACCTGGGCACATGATTTTGTAAGAAAGCAGGTCTAAACCAAACTGACTTTATGACAGGCTTCAAGTTTCCCTCTGACTTTGGAGGCCTAAATGTCAGTTTCTCAGAATCATTAGACAATAGAAGGGCACACATTGCCCAAGGCAGGAGCGACCACTCTTGTAACATCCAATCAGGAAAGGCCAGCTAACACCCTTAACATTCCTAAGGGCAGGCCTAGAGATAGAAGCTATAGATAATCACTTATTGCTGAAGGCTAGTTCCACCTTATGTGAGGGTCCTGGGTCCACTCTGTAATTGGTTAACACTCTAAATGTTGTGATTGGATCACTATACCTGTGTCACAATTTCCTGTAACTCCCCCTTCCCAAACCCATAAAGGCCCTACCCCGCCTTTGTTTGGCGCTCTCAGCATGGATCCACCGCGTAGGTGAAGTCTGTGAGCCCAAGTTTATAAGCCCGTAATAATAAATGCCCTTTACTTTTGCATGCGTGACTCAATCTCCCTAGCGGTCTCTGGTTTTGGGGGATGATATGGAAATCTTGGGCATAACAATATCTATGGGTCACTTTAAGCAATCTTATTTCTAAATAGCTCTTTCTCAAACTTAAACTTCCCAAACTTAAACTTCTACCTCTCTTCTAAGCTCCAGGATTCTTTTTTTTTTTTAAGTTTATTTGTTTATTGAAAGAGAGAGAGAGAGTGGGGCGGGGAGGGGACAGAGAGAAAGGGAGAGAGAAAATCCCAAGCAGGCTCCATGCCCAGCACAGAGCAGGACACAGGGCTCGATCTCATAAACCTTGAGATCATGACCTGAGCAGAAATCGAGGATTGGACACTCAACTGACTGAATCACCCAGGTGCCCCGAAGCTCTAGGATTTTGTATCTCATTGTCCATTCCTCCTTGGATGTTGAGTAGGCATCTCAAACTTAGCACTTCCAAAATCAAACTCTTGATAATGCACCATACATGCTTCCACTGTGGGCTTTCCCTTCAGCAAACCTTCCGGTTGTGCCCAGTAAAAGCACTGGTGTCAGGTTGGTTCTCAGGCCTACAATCTCTAGGGAGGTGGGCTCTTACTGGTATGTTGTCTGAAATTTCTTTTCTTTTTTATTTACTTAATTTTTTTTAGAGGGAGAGAGAGAGAGCAGGGGAGGAACAGAGGCAGAGAGAGAGAGAATCTCAAGAAAGCTCCATGTTTACCATGGAAACCAACACTGGGCTTCATCCCACAACCTTGGGATCATGACCTGAGCTGAAATCAAAAGTTGGTTGCTCAATGGACTGAGCTACCCAGGTGTACCTGAGATTTCATTTAAAGTGCTGAATGAGAAAGTTCCAGCAGGAGGAACTCCATGAACCCACTGCTTAATGGTAAAACCATAAGTGATAAAAATGATTTAAAAAAATTTTAAACCTCTCGAAGTTGTCTTACACATACATATCTAAGGAAGAAACATTTATTCAAGAGAAATGTGCTAAAACTCAGTTAATGCAGTGAGAGTCTCTGGCAGGTGAGCCACAAACTGCTCTCCCTCCTGCCACACTTCCTGTGAGTGTGACCAGAGAGGGATGCTTCTGTCTTCAGTCCTCAGTCAAATGTTGCCATGTCTCCTCAGGAGACACAGGCTGCCAAGATTTATCATCCTGACCAGCACGAGTGGCAGAGGCTATATTCCCAGTGAGTGTGGCCAACAGGTTGAAACTTAAACTCTAAAAACCACAAAATATTGTTGAAAGAAATGATAAAATTTGTAAATAAGTGGAAAATCATCCATGTTCATGGGTCAGAGGACTTAATGGATCCTCAAATGGACCTGCAGATACAATGTAATCTCTGCCAAAGTCCCATGTAACTTCTTTGTAGAAATTAAGAAGCTGATATTAAAATTCATGTGCAGAGGAAAAAAAAGAATGAAATTTTGCCATTTGCAACTATTGGTTGGAACTAGAGAGTATCATGCTAAGCAATATTAGTCAACCAGAGAAAGACAAATATCAAATGACTTCACTCATACTAGGACTTTAAAATACAAAACAAATGAACAGAAGGGAAGGGAAGAAAAAATAATATAAAAACAGGGAGGGGGACAAAAACATAAGAGATTCTTAAATGTCGAGAACAAACAGGGTTACTGGAAGTGTTGTGGGAGGGGAAATGGGCTAAACGGGCAAGGGGCATTAAGGAATATACTCTTGAAATCATTGTTGCACTATATGCTAACTTGGATGTAAATTTTTTAAAAATTAATTTGAAAAATGAAAAAGAAAAATATTCATGTACAGAGGTGCCTGGGGTGGTTAAATGCCCAACTCTTGATTTCAGCTCAGGTCATGATCTCATGGTTTGTGAGTTCAAGCCCTGCATTGGTGCTTGAACTGTCAGTGCAGAGCCTGCTTGGGATTCTCTCTCTGTCTCTCCCTCTGCCTCTCTCTCTCTCTATATATATATATATGTATATATATACATAAATAAAATTTAAAAAATAAAATACATGTGTTTCAAGACACCTGGAATAGTCAAAACGACTTTGAAAACAGGAGCAAAATGAAAGACTCACACTTTATAGCTTCAGAATTTACAACAAAGTAACAGTAATTGAGTGCAATTCTGGCACAGGAGACACATAAATCAATGGACTAGAATTAAGAATATTAGAAACAACTCATATATGTATGGTCAACTGGTTTTTGACAACAGTGCCAAAACCAGTCCATAGAGAAAAAGAGTCTTTTCAACAGCTGGTACCAGGTCAACTGGAGAGAACATGCAAAACAGGGAATTTGGAAATTTGCTTCACACTGTATATCTCAAATATCTCAAAAAATATCTCAAAATGAATCAAACATCTACATGTAAGGCTAAATCTATAAAAAGTCCTAGAAGAAACTGCAGGGAAGAGCTTCATGACATTAGACATGACAAGAATTTCTTGGATAGGACACCAAACAGTAACAGCAACAACAAAAAATAGATAAATTGGAATTCATGAAAATTTAAAACTTTATGCTTTAAAGGATACCATCAAGAAAGTAAAAGTACAACCCACAGGTGTCTGGGAGGCTCAATTAGTAGACCATAAAGTTCTTAGCCTAACCTTGCTTAGATTGCAACCTCATGGTTAGTAAGTTCGAGCCCTACATCAGGCTCTGCACTAATGCAGAGGCTGCTTGGGATTCTGTTTTCCTCTCTCTCTGCCCCTCCTCCACTTGCTCTCTATCTTTCTCTCAAAATAAATAAAAATAAACCTAAAAAAATAGAACCCACGAAATGGAAGAAAATATTTACAAATCATATATCTAATAAGAGACTTGTACTTGGAGTCTATAAAGAGCTCTTACAATTTAATAATAAAAAGACATATAACCCCATTTCAAAGTGAGCAAAGGACCTGATAGATGTTTCTCCAAGGAAGATATACAAATGACCCATAAACACATAAAAAGATGCTCAATATAATGAAATAGCAGACAAACATAAATCCAATTACAAGATACCACTTCACACTCACTAGGATTGCTACAATAAAAAGGTCAGATGATAATAAGTGTTGGCAGGGGTATGAAGAAATTGAAACTTTATACACTGCTAGTGGAAATGTAAAATGGTGAAGTGCTTTGGAAAACAGCTTGGCTTTCCCCAAAACAATTAAACACAGAGTTACCATAAGACCCAGAAGTTCATTTTTGTGAATGGTGTCAGAAAGTGGTCTAATTTCATTTTTCTACATGTTGCTGTCCAGCTCTCCCAACACCACCTGTTGAAGAGGCTGTCTCTTTTCCATTGGACACTCTTTCCTGCTTTGTCAAAGATTAATTGGCCATATACTTGTGGG
>NC_043703.1:81619525-81637592 GCF_006229205.1 Suricata suricatta | reverse complement strand
AGACTTCTGATCACCACAACTGTAGGATCACAAACTGATGTTGTTTGAAGCCAGAGTCAATAGGAACTTATAACAGCAACAATGAGAAAAACCTATGCCACCCAAGTTCACAGACCCATGCATTGTACCCACTGCCTTGGAAATTCATAGACTCCAGGTTAAGAGCTCTTTCATAGAGGCTAATTCCTTGGGGGAGGATCTCAGTTCCTCCCACCACAAAATAATGGTTGGTCTTAATGATGCATGTGATCTTTCTTGCTATTTGATTTATGAATTTCGCCATCTTTGTACACCTAGCCTGGGGATGTTTGGCACCTGGCCAGGGAGAGTGGACTGAGAGTCAGGGCTCAGGCAGTGGCTGGTCCTAGTGAAGCAGGAATAATCAAAGGGCATAAAAAGGCCTCTTACCCATGAGAAACATTCTCAGAAGCTCAGTCATATTGATTTATATTCCAGGACCTTCTAAAACATTTGGAGGGAAAAGACAAAAACACAAGAAACACCCAAGTAGGCAGAGCAGAGAAATTTTCTGAGTCAAACTGTGGTTAACATAAAGACACTATAAAATTTTAGAGGGAAAAATAATCAATAAAGGATAGTCCTAGAGGGTTTCATGGAGGAGGTAGGAATTGAGCTTGTTCTTATTGAGTGGTGAGCATTTGAGCAGCAAAAGAGGAGCACAATAGAAAGGCATTGTAGATGTGAAACAAAATGGACCAAAACATGAAAGTAAGAAGGGGGCTTTATGCTTGTTACAGTAATCACAGTGAACTAAAATAATTAACTCAGAATTGCTCCCCATGTTCAGCACGGGAGTTCCGATGTTGTCTATATTCTTGAGGAGTGCTCCATTGGTGGAGGAGGGCAGTGAGGGACATGAAGAAGGTTTGCTCTCTGGGAACTGAGAGTGAACCCAGAGGATAAAGGGCTGGGACTGGGCAGGAGGGGCTTTCAAGAGGGAGGGACACAGAGGCTGGGTCAGAGATGTTCAATGGATAGAGTGATGGTGGCATCATAGTGGAGTGACTATGGAGTGTGAGCCCCCAGGGACTGAGCCCAGCATGTGTGCATGCTGAGCTATGGGGCTGGAGAGGTGGGCAAGAAGGCTGCAGGAGGAGGTGTGCTTTCAGGCAGGTAGGAAGAGGGTGAGCCAGAGAAACACACTAAATTCTAGGACTTGTCACTATATTTTATTAATCCTTTAGTGCTTCCTTTAACTAGGTCAGATCCCTCTACCACAGTCCATGGGGTTTATTGATTTTTGTGGTACAGAATTTTGCTGCATTACTAAAAATCCGTTTCCAATTTATAAGAGCAAGAGATGAAGCAGCTGTTTATTCAGCTCTGCTTTACTGAACTAGGAAGTGAAAATACAGCCTTCAGAAAAAAAGGAGAATAAGAGGGAACTGCATAAATTTTTTAAACCATGGCCCCTATAAACAAATTCTTTCCCTCTCTCCATCTTCCAAGTATTTGGTGGGTAGTTTGAGATATGAAATTTTTGTCTATTTCTATTTCATTTTCGTCAAGTACGTTTGACTCAGATGTGAGAGATGGGTTGAGTGGATAATTTATTCTTGGAAGAACATCAAAAAAGACCATGAGTAGCTCATTTCTCTGAAAGAACGAGCCAGTTAATTAGAATAGTCCTGCTACTTTGATGTGAGACAGGAAAATCTTAAGTAGTTCAGGACTCTTGAATGTGCAGAACCTTTCAAAACGAGGTCTAGTTAACAGTTTGGTTACAAGTGATCCCAAAGCAAAAATGACTAAACCTTGGGGGAGTATGATCAGAAGCACTGTTCTGGATGCATGTCCATTCCATCTCTAAACCCCCTCGATGGCACTATTACAACAAGACCGTGCCCAGGGCAGGCCAGCAGAGGGGATACGATGGAATCTTGGGGGTCGGGGCCTCAGCTGGGGCCACTGTTTTGGTAGTGACTGAACCCACTCAGTGGCCCCAGGCTCTGCTGGAAAGGCCCTCCACATGTGAACCTGGCTCCCACCAGGCTGGCTGGCTTCTAGAAGGTGGTCCAAGATCCCAGACCCACTGGTACCTCATCATCTCTTTGTCTCTCCAGCCCCAGGAAGAACAAGCTTCTGGTTTGCCTTACTGCCCCCTCTTTATGTTCTTAGCTCTCTGATCATTTGTGTAACTGAGATGCAGAATAAAATTCTCTGTTTAAAATACCTAGAGTGACTTCTATTTTCTGAATAACCCTTGCATGACTCCCCTGTGTCATTTCTACCCAGGTAGGGTCACTTCCCTGTCCCCTTGCACTCAATGGCAGGTGACATTCCATCAGCCTTCAGTACTGAGTTTATACAGTTTAAGGCATTCTGGGCAGCGTAGAAGAGGGATGGATTGCAGACAAGGCTATGATGGAGGCGGAGTCTCAGGAAAAGGGGCCTTTCGGGCCCTGTCTGACATTACAGATGGTGTCTCTGGACAGTGCCCCAAGACAGTGTTGGGGTGCGCCCCACCCAGTGCACGTTTCCTTCTGGGCACAGAGTCGTCATCCTCCAGCCACATGCCCAGGTTGTCTAGAATTTTGAGGAATGCTCTAAATGAACAGAGCCAATTCTAGAATGCTCAGAGGAAAGGACTCATTCTTATAATTAGTCCTTATTTCACCATGTTTTGGAGAAATGAGAATAGTAGAGATCATGATCCCCTCTCAGAATTGAAAATGGCCTTGCTTATCTCCCATCCTCTGCCTCTATTGTGGTAGGGTCTCCTCCCTAAGGAAAAAAAACGAAAAAGGAAAACAAACCCTCAAGGTAATCTGATTATGTGCGTACATGACAACATCCCTCATGATCTTGTAACATGAGATCACTTAATCAGACTACATGTTTATGTGAGTTACCATATATGGGACAAAAGGAGTAGAAAATATATTTAAAACTACACCATGTGGTGTTTGGGGTCAGTTCTTCAGGTATGAACCTAACTGAGTGGTGCCAGCAGGAATAAAGCAGCTTCCTGGAAAGAAAAACGTTGGTGTCATGACTCTTTGTGAGAATTCTGCTACACTATCAACTAGTTATTATGGAATTGTCACTGCTAAGGAGGTTCAGAGAAACAGACAGTGAAGAATGATCTAGACGTTCCTCAAATCCACCTGAGGAAAAACTCATTCTACGTAAGCCCACACAAAGGACAAGATCCTTCTAGTACTGTTTTTCCTTCTGGGTCTCCAGAAGATTCCAATTGTACGGCCATTACTTCTTAGTGGGTTCAGAGGCACCTCAAATTTTATTGAGTAAGATATAGCAATGTGGTTTTAAAAATACTCCTGTTTTTGGAAGGGAGAAAGATGATGATGTCAGCTAACTTGCATTTCAGGCAACAGGAAGTGGTTCTGCTTACCTCAGCTTCTGAGAATACGTTACTCCTCCCTGTAAATTCTCTTCAAAAACTATTATTCTCCACACGCACACCAAAATATATGGTTTTATTTCCATATTAGAAATCACACTCCTCACTTAACTGAACCTTCCTTTTTACACTCATTTTGTTGAAATCCTGGTTTGGAGCCAGTTGTTGGTGGGAATTTGGATCCTTGGGGACCAGCTGGTAGGAGACTTTGTAACTTTTTGAGAACAACCCTTTCTCTCTTCTGCCCTTCTTACTGCTGACTGGGCACTAAAGGCTTGACCTGCATCAGCTGGTGTTTTGAAATTATACCTAAGGGTGGCACTCTCCAAGTTGGAGGAAAAACAAACAAACAAACAAACAGAAGAAGGAACCAAAAAGTAGTTTTCTGTGGTGTTATAAATAAGGAAACTTGTACCAAGCTCATAATTTTTATTTCTTGACTAAGGAATCCAACCTCTTCTCTATGTCATTTAGTGACTTAATTGTCTTAATGACTCCAGGGATTCTGGTGTGGCTCTGCAGCATATTAACTCCACGGAATCTATATGCCTTGCTGTGCTTTCATTAGAAGAACTGGTTATCCTTTTGAATAGATGTTAGATTGTTCTGTCTTTTATGTTGTTGCTTTATGCAAGTGTTAAAAATGCCACTTTAGAAGACAGGGCTGGCAAATTGTTTAGTTAAATTGTGCGTGGCAGATGCCTATGAATTCCTCGCACCCATTACAGTTTCCCTGTAAAGTGCCATCATCCTGAAGAGATTACATGTTAGATATTTGCAGTGTCTATCCAAAATGATGCGGCAACATTATGTGGTCTGCTTGGGGACCATCCTCCGCTCCAGCCTCCTGCAATAGCTCGCGGAGTATGATTAAATGCTTCATTCCATGGACTCACCAGGGAATTTAACGTGTATCTAAACAATGAGAAACATCGTTTTACCCAGGTCTAAATGCTGGAATAGTGTTACAGAATGATTGAGTTTTTGGTCATCCCATTTTGTGTGTGAGGTGTTTTGTTGATAATAAATACAGTAGTTAAGAGGCAAACCCCTAAAACTTGAGGCTTAAATAAGTAATTTCTCAGAATCTGTAATGACACATTAATCTTTTCCTATGAGCACATGGAGACGTATAGATTTTGGTAATGTTGCCCCTTCACTAGAATTTGGGGGTTGAGGAATTTCTTGGTTATGTAAACAAATCAGATCATTAATCTTCATCCCAGAGAAAAAACCACCATTGTCACATATCATGGGAAGACTGGAAGGCCCTTTCAAAATTCTATAATCTTGGATGACTGTTCCATCCTTTTTAAATGCAGAACAAATGACTAACTCCTGTGTGACACCCTCCTTTGGACAACTCAAAATTGCTAACTGTCAGCTCACTCTGAAAAATAAAAACTTTTTACCAAAATTCAAGTGATTGAGAGGGATACAATTGTGAGATATTCTCAAATTGCTTCTAACTTATTTTAAATTTTCTTTTTCAGTTTTTAAAATATTGAGGTGGGGTGCCTGGGTGGCTCAGTCAGCTAAGCATCCAAATTTGACTAAGCTCATGATCTCGAGTTACATGAGTTCCAGCCTCATGTCGTGCTCTACGGTGAGAGCTCAGAGCCTGCTTGGGATTCTTTCTCCCTCCCTCTCTTTCTGCTCCTCCCCTGATTGTGCACACACATGGGTGCTCTCTCTTTTCCAAAAAACAAACATTTAGGGGCACCTGAGTGGCTCCGTTCATTAAGCATCTGGCTCAATTTCAGCTCAGGTCGTGACCTCATGGTTTATGAGTTGAAGCCCCACATTGGGCTCTGTGCTGACAGTGTGGAGTCTGTTTGGATTCTTTCTCCCTTTCTCTCTGTTCCTTCCCTGCTTGTGCTCTCTTTCTTTCTCAAAATAGATAAATATACTTAAAAAAATTAAAAAATAAAAATTGGGGTGAAATCCACATAAAAAGAACCACTGAAATGTACAATCAAAGTGTACAATCTGTGCCATTTAGTGTATTCACAATATTGTGAAATCACCACCTGTGTCAGGTTCCCGAATGTTTTCATTGCCTCAAAAGAAAACCCTATTAAAAAGTTATATGATACATTTTGTCTGTCAATTCACCTGTCAGTCAATTTTGGGTTGTTTTCACCATTTAGCTATTGTGAATAGTGCTGCTATGAACACTGATTTACAAGTATTTGCATTTTTTTTCATTTTGGGGGCTACATACCTAGGAGTGAAATTGCTGGGTAATTCTATGACCAACTTTTTGAAGAACTGACAGATGATTTCATAGCAAGAGCACCATTTTTGTATTCCCACCAGAATGTATGAGAATGTATGAGGGCTCCAGTTCAGTTCCTCCATGTCTTTACTCACATTTGCTATTTTCTTTCTCCCTCCCTCACTCCTTTTCTTCCTTCCTTCCTTCTTTCCTTTTTTCCTTCCTTCTTTCCTTCCTTCTCTCTTCTTTCTTTCTTTTTCTTTTATTATTATAGCTATCCTATACGTGCAAAATGGTATTTTGATTGGCACTTCCCTAATGACTAATGATACTGAGCATCTTTTCATGTGCTTTTTGGGCTTTTGCATGTCTTTGGAGAGATACCTGTTTAAATTCTTCCACTGTTTTCTAATAGGGCTGTTTGTCCTTTTGTTCCTAAAGTGTCCATATTCTTTATGTATTTTGAATACTGGACCCTCATCAGATATTTGCAAGTGTTTTTTCTCTCATTCTGTAGATTGTCTTTCTCACTTCCTTGATAACTTTGATGTACAAAAGTTTTTAATTTTGATGCAGTCACATTTATCTACTTTTTATTTTGTTGCTCATGCTTTTGGTGTCATATCTAAGAATTCAGCAGCACATCTAAGGTCATGTTTACTAATAATTTTCCCCCTTATAAGAACATGGAAGACTTAAACTTTTCTTCCTCCTAAAAGTTAGGTGTTGCCAGGTAACTTGCTTTTTCCAATAAAATATAAAATGTGCCTGCCGCTTTTGGGTGAAAGCTTTAACAGGATGCAGAGAGTTTGCCACCTTCTCCATTGCCTGCTTTGGTGGTCATGGGAGTACAGGTGTCAAAAAAGCCTCCACTGAGGAATGTTACTCAGCCATAAAAAAGAACAAAATCTTACCATTTGCAATGACCTGGGTGGAGCTAGAGAGTATAATGCCAAGTGAAATCAGTCAGAGAAAGACAAATACTATATGAGTTCACTCATAGTGGAATTTAAGAAACAACAAGTGAGCAAATGGAAAAACATAATAAAGAAACAGAGAAACAAGCCAAGAAACAGACTCAGCTATAGAGAAGAAACTGATGGCTACCAGAGGGGAGGTGGGTGGGAGGGTGGATAGACTGTGGTGAGTGCCCTTGTGAGGAGCACGAGGCGGAGCATGGAAGTGTGGAATCACTGTATTGTACACCTGAAGCTAATATTACATTGTATGGTAACTAACTAGAATTTAAATTAAACGTATAAAGTAAAACAAGAAAGCCTCCATTAAAAGGAAATGGTTTAAGACATGAAGAATGAGGACAAGGACATAGTTGTCTTCATTTATCTGAGGGCTTTGGTCTCCCCAAGGTCCACATGCCTTTATGGAGGACTTGGAATTTTGCCTCTGGAACTAGTTTTTCAAGGTGTAAATTATTGAATGAGTTGAGTTTTTAATTTCATATTTCTATAAATACAGGGCCACACTGATGGCAAATCTTCATCTGCCAACCAGCCTGTTCAATAACACTGTCAATATGTCAAGCGCATGAAAGAAACCTCATAATATTACTGCCAACCTAATTTAAGGAAAAATCAACTCTCTCAAAGCTTTCCAATAGAATCAGAAAATACTTTCTCATAAAGTATATATGTTTTAAAAATGTTCATTAAGAAAGTTTTTACAAGTTAGAAATTAACTTAAATGGAGATATTTAGAAACATTAAAGTTAGTATTAAAAACAAAAAATAAATTTGCTCCAAAATTTTAGGATAGACTGATAGACAGCCGAAATTTATGTAATGCTGTAAAAGAAGAAATGGGATAAAATAGACTATACATACACGTGTGTTTGTGTACAAATGTGGGGGGGGCTCCTCCCAAACACGTATTTCCTTGTACTTTCTCTTGAGCTTCAGATTCAGGTTTATCACCTCCGCTCAGTTTAAATTATGATGTTTGGTTAAATTGTGATGTCTTTGTAAGTGATTTCTCAAGTTTCTTCTTTCCATATGAAAATTTCCAAAAGCCATCTTTTGAATTGCTGAGGTATAATCATGGTTTGATGTTATCAGAGGGCCACTGTGAGTCAAATAGTCTGTTACTATGTTTTCTGTTGATGTAGCTATTTATGGTTTTTAAAATGCTTTGAAATAAGTCTTGCCATGTGTATGTTGCTATATATTCACATAATATTTTAAATTATTTTAATGGCTATGAAATTTAAGTCAATGAGCCTTATTTTAATAATCAAAATACAATTGAACAATATATAAAACCCAGAATACTATGATAGGCACTCTAAGGAATATAAATTATTATAACTCACAGACCTAGGACACCTGGGTGGCTCAGTCAGCCCAGGTCATGATCTCACAGTTTGTGGCTTCAATCCTTGCATAGGGCTCTGTGCTGACAGCTGGAGCCTGGAGCCTGTTTCAGATCTATATCTCCCTTTCTCTCTGCTCATCCCCCACTTGTGCTCTCTTTCTCTCAAAAGTAAATAAATATTTTTAAAAAATTAAAAAGAATGTATGAAGCCCAAGGAACTATTCAATAATTCTAGATTATATATATATATATATATATGAAAATTAAGAGAAATTCAGCAGGAATTTACTGATCATAAAACACAGCCTTACTGAGATTGACTGCTTAAAGAGTTTAAAATCAGGTTTTGATTTATTTTCTCCCTCTCCCCTTAACTTCTCCCTTCTGTCAGTGATGTGATCTGAACCATTGTTTACTCTTGCCCCCTAAATCCATATGTTGAAGTCTTCACCTTCAATACCTCAGAATGAGAATGTTTTGGTTGTAGGACCTTTAAGGAGATAACAAGGTAAAATGAGGTCATTGGGGTGGGCTTTAATCCAATATGAATGGTGTTCTTCTAAAAGATTAGGACACAGACACACATGAGAAGAAGACCACATGAGGATACAGCAAGATGGCAGCCATTTACAGGCCAAAGAGAGAGGCCTCAAGAGGAACCCAACTTACTGACACCCTGGAAGGCTTTCCAGCCTCCAGAATTGTGAAACAATAAATTTCTGTTGCTTAAGCCAACCAGCTTGTAGTACTTTGTTATGGCAGTCCTAGAAAACTCACACAGTCCTCTTACCTTTAGGGGAAAATGTTAGATATTCACATAATATGTAGAGTTATCTCTGAATTAGATTTTGCCCAACGTTCTGGTCTTATTTTCTTTTATTGCTTTTCTCTTACCCTGTGCTCCAGCTCCTTCAAACATCTTCTAGTTCCCGATGCAGTATGTGAAATATCCCTAAGCCTCTGCATATGCTGTACCTCTGCTTGTAGAAATACTTTTATTTATTTTTCTAGATGCAGTTCAGGTTGCATTTCACCTTTCATGAGGGCTCCCTGTGTCCCCATTGTAGTGTTGATAACTTTTTCTTCTGGACTATCCTTAAACCTTGCATGTACACCTAGTATTTTAATTATTTTAAAGCATGGACTCTTGAAAAACAACTACTGTGCTCTATCCAACAGTTCTGGTCTTGAAATCTATGCAATGATTAATAAATGTTGGTAGTATTACATGTATAATACATGGATTGTGAAAAAACATCCATGTGTTTTTCTTGCCAATTTTCTAAAATTCTTAAGTCAGGACTCATTTGGTTGTGTTTGAGGAAAAAGTATCAACTGTTCATTCAGTCATAAGGCCCAATGATGTTATCAAGCTGCGTCAAATAGTTGTGGTTAAAAAAATTGTTGCTAAATCATGAGATGCTCTTGAGTACTGAGAACAAACTGAGGGCTGAAGGGGAGGGGGAAAGGAGAAGGGGAGTGATGGTCACGGAGGAGGGCACTTGTGGGGAAGAGCACTGGGTGTTGTATGGAAACCAACTTGACAATAAACTATAAAAAAAAGAAACTGAAAAAAAATTGTTGCTAGAAAAACTGTGTCATTTTTGAAGAGTGTTCTTATAAAGACACATTTTATGGTGTATTGACAGGGATTCTTGGGTGCAAGGTACAGAAACTAAGTTAGGTAAGGTGAGGAGAAGAGAAAAGATGTTGAGTGATTTAAAGCAACAGCAAGAAGGCCGAAGAATCTGTCTTAAGAGAAGCAGACACTGGACAGTCAGACAGAGCCAAGCTCACTTCCAAGGGAACTCTGGCTAGAGAGATGCCATCAGGGCCCATATCTGGAAGATCTCAGAGACTTGTGCCATGCATGCAGGGTCAGATGTACAATCGGGCAAGTGTAGGCCATGCACTCATGCTCCAAGTTGCAGGCAGCCAGTGATGAGAAGATTTTAGTATTTCTAGCTTATGTCTGGAAGGAGACAGGAGGGAGAGCTCTGCCTTCCTTAAAGACTCATAATGAAGCATTCTTCCAAGAATGGAAGAGTCTTTGAATCAAGGTAGCACTCCCCTCACACAAAAAAGAAATATTTACTACAGCCCATGCCTTTGGCTACTCAACCATATACAGCTTTCTTCTGTCCTTGTACTTTTGAAGTAAGTTGTGCAACCTAAAATAATATAGGCATTCCTTATATAACTAAAATACAGCACTTTCCAATGGGATACAATCTAAATTATCATTTACTTCAACAATGCTAAGTTTCTTGGGTGATACACAGTCTTCTATGCCCATTATAATGCCCTTTCAATATTCTACAAATTATAGCTTTGTTTTCAACATTGTTATCACCAGAATATTTTACCTACAACATGGGGATAAAGGGGATCATTTTAAAAAGTATAAACATAAGCATGACCATGCCAGGAAAGAAATATAAGCAGAGACTACATTCTCCAAAACCCATTCCATGTTTCCTCTGTCTTCAACCAGTACCTTAGCTATTTATTGTTCATTCATTGGGATAAATCAACTTTTCATCATCAAGGAATCTCAACTTTTGATGGACTGGCCTACATGCAGGCAGAGCATAGGACATGGTAGTGTGAGGCCCTGAGTGATCATCTGGGTTCAGTTCAGCCGCCTTCTTATTCCCATTGTGTAACAGCATCCCAATATTTCCCCCAGCCACAACTACGTTTCCTCCCCTACTGTCTTTGCTGTTTCTGCCAAATGGCATGAGATGCACAAATGGCCAAGAACTTGGAGACATTGTTGTGTCCCCTGCCAGAAGCATTTCTGCATGCTCCACCTGCATGTAGGCCAGTTCATCAGAGGTCATAAGTTAGTAAGTTAGTAAGCCTCCAAGCAAGAGGAGCACTACATCACAGCAACCTGAAATACAAATATTTCATTGGGACTGTCGGGGAAAAACCTTTCATCTCTACCTTCTCAGGATCTCCAGCTGAGGGTTAAATTGGCGTAAGGTAGATTAACAGGAGAAAAGCCTGCAGATTTTTTGCACATTTGAGGAAGCCTCCATAGGAAATGAAGACCCAAAGGGGTACTGGGCCTAAGTATTTCTGTACTGTACTGAACAAAGAGATGCAACTGTGGAAAAGTAACAAACATATGGGGAGCCTAAAGGAAGATAAGGCTTTGTATTTTTACAAAGTCTGTTTGAATAGATTTCCCAGCTCCCCATCTGGTGATGAGAATGTTGCTTTCCTCCTGGCACAGGGAGAACGTCTGTCACATGGGGGTGCATCTCCTGCTTTCAGGAAGAAAACAGATCAGAGCATTCTTCTTGCACCTGCTGTTTTCAAGTGCTTTTAGCTCAAAGCACTCCTTATGCCAAAGTGGCATATTTTGAGTGACCTATTCCCCACCCTTCAAACATTAAATCATCATGAACTGTGCCACCCTTATTCTCACCCAGAAATTTATGTTTTTTGGCCAAGGTTAAGAAAGCACCACATATTAAATGCTGGTTCAGTGCATATATTATACTCACAGGACAACATTCCAAACTTGCAAAAATGTTTTTCTCCCAGCTGATGTCAAAACTAGCTTTTAATATGTATTTTACTAATATACATATAATGTCTATATCTGGATGATAATACACCTGGTAAAACCAGGGAATCACACAAACATCAACATATTGCCTTACTATCTTTTGTTTATAAAATTAGTTTATTTGTGGCTCAGTCGGTTAAGCGTCCGGCTTCAGCTCAGATCATGATCTCACGGTTCGTGGGTTTGAGCCCCGTGTAGGGCTCTGTGCTGACAGCTAGCTCAGAGCCTGGAGCCTGCTTCAGATTCTGTATCTCCCTCTCTCTCTGACCCTCCCCTGCTTGCACTGTCTCTCTCTGTCTCTTAAAAATAAATAAAAAACATTTTAAAATTAGCTTATTTGTTAGGAGCAATATAAGATGAATCAGTATGACAATATGTAAGATATTTCAAGAGCCCAGGGGTGGAGATGCTAAAAGAATCATGAACGAAAACTAAAACACAAAATAAGTAATAATTCCAGTGTAGGAAAATGGCCATGTTCCATGATGGAAAGTGTTCCGAGTTGTCAGTTTGCCACTGGGAAGCTGGCTGTTCCTCAAGGCATCATAACTATTAGAATCTCAGTTTGGTTAATGATGTCAGTTACTCAGGCACTCTGCATGGTAAGACTGGCTTTGAATCAGTGCATAACCTCCCTTCCTGGTGCTTTGGTCACTCACTAGGGTCATATTGAGTAAACAATGGAATGGCTGGAGAAGGGCGCTGACCAATAGCCATTGAGTAAGACTTGTCATGCAGCTGGTGAGGTAGAGTACAGGTATTCGGTACAGGTACCACACAGTACACAGGATTCTGACACTCTTGAATTATTCTGTAAAGTCAATCCACATTCTTCTTTCCAAACTTTTTGTCCCTAGTTCTATTGTGCTTCTGCTAAATCCTTGGCTATTTGGCCAATGCACTAATCAGTGAGAAATCCGTCCATTCCTATCTCTGGCCACTTCTCATTCCAGGAAATATGCACACTAAAGTTGTCTTCACTGAGTGGATGTCCCTCTTCCACTGTTGCTCAGGGACACCTTGGAAGGGTGCTGCAGTTCTCAGCTGGTGCCATGACATCATGCAGAGCCAAGCCATCTGTTTCCTCCTAATCAGTTGTTCACCAGGAATTCTCCTTGAAGAAAAAAGTGAAGGTTAAAGCACAGGAAACAAGGTAGTAGGACAAGGCACTCTGGAAGTGGGTCCTCCAGATGACAACATGAAAAGCTTACATAAGGTGCACTAGACATTCCCAAGTAATTGTAGAAAGCTCAGGCCATTATAGAAAGTCTATAATGACTTTTAAGAATGCTTCAGAATGAAAATAACAGAGTCCAAGAAAAGGTTACTTAAGCCCATTGGGTTTTGTTTCTCTGGGAGAAATAAGTTCAAGGGAAGGCAGGCCCTGGCTTAGTTTGGTGGTTCTGTGAGTTAGGACCAGTGCCTCTGCAGTTCTTTTGTTTTTTTTTCCTTCTGATTTTAGAATGATTTTTTCATCCAGATGAAGTGTAGGATATCTTCCTTCAGACACCCACTTCCAGGAAGTAGAGAAGGAGGGGTGCCAGTTCAGCATCCCCTTGGTCAGGAGAGCAAAATCTTCACCAGATGCCTTCAGAGACTTCTGCTTTGGCCTCACTGGCTAGAACTGTAACAGAGGCCACACATACCCCCATCCTTAGTAGTAGAAGTGGTTGGGAATTTGAAAATGTAACCTTTTCAGTCTTGGCAATGGCACAGCGATGGGAGTAAGAGTTTTGAGCATGGGAATTGGTTTGGCAGCCATGTGTTTAGTGCACTTGGTGATGAAAATCAGGCATTCTGTTTCCACAGGGCCTCATAACAAACCAAGAGCTGTTTCTCAGAAGAAAAGTAATTACCAGTGATGAGGACTCAGGGCCTCTCTTCTTCCACTGGGACTCGCCTCAAGCTTCAGACAGCCGCCCAATCTGCTGCAAATACTTTGCCCTCATATTGGCTCTGCCAGTTTGTAGACGTTGACTGACCCAGCTGCTTGCACTGCAGCTGAACACTTGAAAACTTGTCTTTTCCTCTGGGCATCTCTCAAAACTGGAAGTAATTAGGGAGAACAGTAAATGAGTCAGAGTGGGCTGCTCAAAAATTATGGAATATGTTGCTTCCGAAGTTCATATGTGTCTACTTTGTGGTAGGGGTGGGGGGAAGCTAGGTCTGGCAGCTTGCCGTTCACTAGGGAGGTGTATCCTGGCATGCCCTAGAACCCTAGATTCTAGTGCTTTATTGGGGCCAACACTATGTATGTTTGTGGCATTTGTCTCCCACTCTCTGGCATAGCTGTTTCCCTAAGTCTTTTAGCCTATCTGCTGTTTCCCATTGGCATGTCCAGAATGTGATTTTGTTATCATAACAGGTTCAGTGAGTCCAGGAGCCAATATGGCAATACGGGCATCATTTCAGGTACTGAGGATAACAATTCCAAGAACACATATTCTCCTGACGAACTAGGAGAATAATCATAGGAGGGGCTGGGGACCCATTATGACAGCTGCAAAAGGAACTGAGATCTATCCTCCATTTACTCATAACCTCCATAATGCCTCACTCTGACCAAAGGGTGATAGTGATGTTCTAGGTTCCTGGGGAATTGTCAGTTTCCTTAACTTTATTGAGATATATTTTATGCATCATATAATTCACCTATTTCAAGAGTACTATTCAATGACTTTTAGTAAATTTGCCAAGTTGTGCAGCCATCATCATAAATCAGTTTTAGAACATTTCATCACCCCAGTAACATCTCTCTGGCATGCAGGGAAAAGAGATCTTACTGGAATGATGAAAATATCATCAAATAGACTGAAAACTTTTTAAAACAATTGCATTATATTCCATCTTATTGATGAATCATCATCACTTATTAAACCATACTTAATATTTAGATTGTTAACATTTTGTGATGATATACACAATGATATAATGAACATCATAATCTGAAAATATGTGTATACATTTCTTAATATACACCTCGGATGGATTTCTAAAAGTGAGATTCATGGGCATTAATGTTTTTAAGCAATGAGCATCCCAAACTATAGCAGTCTGAATGAAGGATAAACACTGTGGAAGTGTTTTCCAAGTCTGTGGTTGACAAAAATGCCAGGAGAACAATTATTTTGGCAGACAGCCAACACCTACTGTGGTAAAGAAGGGGCAGGCTATCCTCTAGGCCCCAAAGTGTACTCCAGGCAATTCTGGAAGCTTCCCTCTGTGCCAGTTGCTCTACTGCCAGGAACTCAATTCCTTAGAAACTACCTGTTAAAAATTTAACACCTGAATGTTCCAAAAATGTTAAAGCAAAAAATGATCTGAGGTCTGGGCCAGAATGGGCAGCTTTTTTCCCCCATTTTTGTGTGTCTGGTATTCTATTTTTAGAAGACGAGGCTGGAGAGACTCTAACCAGAGCTGCTTTGAGAGCAACCTGGACACATCTGGACCAATGGAGGCACTCTGTGATGAGGGTGACATTCATCACTCATTGGATTCCTCACATTAGTAAAGCTGAGAAAACACACTTCAGCTTCTCACTGTGAGTCAAGGAAACACCAAGGCTGAAATTCAGACCTTCAGTTCTCAAGTTGCTGCCTAACTACTAATTTGTCATTTCTACTTCACAGCATTTCCCCCACCACCCTCAAATGGATACCTTTTATAAGTCTTCAAGGTAAAAGAACCAAACCCATAGTAGAAAAGTGTTTTTTTCATGGCATTTATTATTTCAATAATCACTCTCCCCATGTTTTGTTGTATTCTAGCAAATTCAGAGCAAGACAATAAATGGTTTTGCACTTGTGGCAACAAATTTGCAGTGTTGACTGATTCCACTCAGTTTTTGCTGTTATATAAGTGCCTCTTTTGATAGAAAAGGGAAGAGAACAGTTTTTGCTTTTCTAGGACTTTAAAGGAGTTATATGGATTTTCTGGATCAAAATAGGTCTGACATGGTTTTACCCAGGCTACTTCTGAGGGTCTGGGGAATCAAGTGCTGGGTTATTTACTTCCCCAACATCACAACTGACATCACCATGTTCTGCAAGCTGACCTCCTTGAACTTCAATGAGGTTCTGGACCTAAGGCTCTACTGGCTTCATATTGCTTGTTAATAAATGATCAACACAAATAAGCAAATTAAGGCTAGAACAAACCCTATGATATCAGGAGCATCAGCCTGAACTAATGCAATTTTTAATATATATATGTATATATATATACATACATATATATATTACTAAAAGATTAAAAAAATAACATGCTAAATGATTTTAAATTATTATAAAAAAGAAAGGTGTGTAAATACATTGAATAGTATGCATGCATATATTTCCTAACTCTGACTGCTGATAGAGCATGGATCAATGACACCCTAAAAGTCAATAAGCACACCAATACCCAGAGGATGGTTTCTAAATGCCATTCTCTAATGAAATAAGCTAGGACCTCTTGGAGAAGTGGTTGATTCTAGGGATGGGAAAGGAATGATACAAAATGAGCTTGGAGCTCAATGTCAGAAAGTAAAGAATTTTTAGGAAGGAAGGAAGGAAGAAGGAGGGTGGGGAGGGAGGGAGGGAGGAAAGGAGGGGGAGAGAAAGTAAAGAGGGAAGAAAAGAAGGAAGGAAGGGAGGAATGAAAGAAGGAGAGAAGGAAGGAAGTGTAGAGAGAAAGGGAGGGAGAAAGAAAGAAAGAAGATATAAAAAGGATACAGGATTTGATTTCTTAGTAGGCAGAACTAGAACAATTTAACAAAATAAAAAACTGGTATCAGAAAATTACCATCCAATGAATAAAATAAATATCCATGAGTCCACATTACAGAAATTACTGAATAAATGAAAAAGAGACAAACTCTTCATTACAGAACAATTCCAGTTAATACATGCTACAAGAAATGAAGGAAATCAATAATTACCATTAAAACATCACAGTAATAACTGCTGTAAGCAAGAACCACTGATGGATGCTAAAAGCAGTGGTTTTGAAAAGGTTTACACTACTTAGTACTCTTATGGCTGCAAAATCCTAGCTCAGTTTGCAAGAAGGACAGGGTAACACAAGGGCAAGAAAAATAGTTGACCATCTGGATCATGTGGATCCAGAAACTTGAATGCTATTGTTAGTATCTGTCTCTACTTTTCTCTGGTTTATTCTACAGATTGGCTACCAAGTCTAGAAACATAAATACATGTGCTTCATGTGTTTATTGTATGTATCTTTTATAATAGAAAATAAATGATTTATTAATTTTACATTACAATCTGCACAAAGATAATGTCATCTGTGTTTCCAGACACTTTGGCCACCTTACATAAGAAGACTGGGTAAAATGACTTACCTGGGTCATATAATTGAGGCAGGGGGTGAGTTAAGAGCTAATAGGGAAAAAATTAATATTTCCTACTTTTACATATTACAGACCAGGCACTCCAGATAGACTGATTCTTTTCTTAGGTCCCTTCCATGACTCTTAGGAAAAGGTGGTGATTGGCCAGCTTGGCTCAGATGTTTGTTGCTGCCTAAACTGGTTAACTTTGGCCACATGGTCACTGCAGCTCCTATAACTTGTTACCTATGTGTGTGGAAGAGCTGGCTTGCCAATCTAGTAGCTGTGCACCACAGCCTGTGGTGAAGACTTTCATACAGGACAGACGGCAGGGCAGGCATGTTACAGGCACTGTACCTTGTGTATGTCACTTAGAGTCAGGATGATGACCCCACACACTATCATTCCAGTTTGCACTCTTAATCACTAGCTATGTTGTCCATCTGTTAAGGAACTGTTTTTCTTTTCTGGTTATAAAGTTATAGATGTTTATTCTGAATAAATTGGAAAATATAGAAAACACAAAGAATATAATAAAGCACCTATAACATCATTCTGCAGAGGTAAATACTGTTAATGTATTCAAGTATTTCCTTCTCAGTATTTTCTATTTGTGTGTATGTGTGTGTTTTCACAGTTGAGTCCATTTTATATATTCATCTTGTAACTTTGTTTTGTTTTGTTTTGTTTATATTTGTAGTATAAAAACTTTCCTATGTCACTAAAAATAACCTTTAGAAATCTCTTTTTTTCCAACTCCTATATAATGCTTGATTTTGTAAGAATATACTTACTTGTTGTTAATAAAAAATCAACACAAATAAGCAAATTAAGGGCTAAAATAAACCCTATGATATCAGGGGTCATCAGTCTAAACTCATGTAGTTTTAAACATATATACCAAGGTTAAAAAATAAATAACATGCTAATTTATTAAGTAGTTATGTGGTTTCTTATATTTTTCTACAAATGATTCAATCATAAATATATTTGTATAAATATTTGCATGTCTCCAGTTAATTCACAAATAAAATTGTCATGAATTTCTATAAAATTTTAATTTTATGAAACTTATTCTATGGATTTCTGTGTCAAAGGAAGATCCGTGATTTTAAGGGCCTTGGAATTTGTTGCCAAGTTGCTTTCCTGAAAAAGTTAACTTAATGTTAATACTGTACAGACAGTTCAGGGGAAACTCCCTGTCCTCTTGTGGGAGATCAAATATTC
>NC_043703.1:81599996-81619425 GCF_006229205.1 Suricata suricatta | reverse complement strand
TAGTTAATCACCTAATTTCACAGCTATCTGAAGTGGCAATCGTTATATAGCAGCTTATCTATGATACATTCAAGATAAATGATACAATATATTATTTGTTCATAGGCTACAACATGTTTAAATGAAGTTGCTTTTACAACACCAAAGACTTAATCATCCATTTCCTACATAAAAGGTAGCTACTTTTTTGCATGGACCTGATGGAGGATTTTGTAACAAAGCGCTGAGCTGGAAGACCATCCCTGACATGAATACATGTTTTCTGACTGGTTGCAACAATGTGTGAGAGAATTTTCAGTGTCATTTTGGAGAAAGAGAGCTGATCAAAGTTCTTTTACCCATTTTGACAAGTCTTTATTATCTTACGCTAATGGAAAAGATCACATGTGTGGACTTTAAATATAAACCACAAGCTCTTGGAGCACCTGCGTGGCTCAGTTGGTTAAGCGTCTGACTCTTGATCTCAGCTCAGGTCTTGCTCTCAAGGTTGTGAGTTCTGGCCCTGTGTTGGGCTCAATGGTAGGTGTGGAGCCTACTTAAAAAACAAAACAAAACAAAACAAAACAAAAAACTCCATGAGCTCTTGAACACAATACCTGCATGGAGAGAGAATAGACAGAGCCCTGTTGGGTGTGTGGAATTGAGGACATCAAAGCCCTAAGATTTGGGGGATTGTCACCAAAGAATCCAGAGGAGATTGAATCAAGAAGCACAGACTTCTTGAAGGGAGAAGGGATGAGAGCACCACAGGGTGGCCGCTGGAGGAGCAATAACTTGTATGCAGGTTGGCTCCATCTGCAACAACCATCATAGGACTGTGTGGTTATGGACTAAGATTTTGAGAAAATCACTTAATGTCAAAAACTTAAGAGAACAGGAAAACATTGAAGACAAGCAAATATATTCCCTCATTTCCCCCCGACATTTGTCATTGAGAAAAATGAGAATAAATGAATTGGCCCCCACGGGAAGGAAAATAATGATTAAACTGATATCATGGAGATAAGATCTGTCCTTATAGTATACTTAATATAATTCAAAGACTAAGTCTGACAGTGAGGGAAAATAGTTCCCACTCACCAAAAAAAAGGGGGGGGGGAACAGATGAGATAAATAATGGGAAATTTTTTAAATCACTGAAAGAATTTTAAAAATAGAAATAAAGTGTTCATTTATTTTGAATGATTCCTTCTTTTATTATCTGTGCAAAGTAATACATATTGCTTTTGGAAATGAAAATCATGATCTTAGAACTGTGTCTACTTTTCTTGGTAATATTCAAAAAAGTAGTCCCCCTCAAAAGATGCATTTTTACTAAATATTTAGTGTGAAAATGACATGGGTATCTTTAGGCTGAACCAGGTAAGTAAGTAAGTGCTGAACGTAACACTCACTGCTCACTGATGAGAAAAAATGCTGGTGGACCACCATCTTAACTGAAGAAAATGAAGTTTTACTTTGCATTAAATCCTGAAAGCCCTTAGCTCTGGTACCAGTAATATCAGACCCAAGCTCGGTTTCCAGGTGGTGTAAAATCTCACTGTAGTGCAGGAGAAGACAGATATCATTTATGAAGGATTCTGAGTGTTTGCTTCTTTGGAAGTAAAACCTTGGAGTGTGGAAAAAACATGGGTATGCGTTAACAACTTTGCAACTGAGTTCCAAATTGAGCCCATTGATGGGTTAGAAGGAGGACATTTTGAAGTTCATGCTCCTCTTAGAGTATCCTTGTCTAGGACTCAGTCCTGGTAGTTTGGTATGTTACGGAAAGCTGGACTTCCTCATGGCACTTTGCCTTGTTTGTATATGAGGTTGATGTGGCGGCAGTCACTGCAATGGGAAGACATGGCTGTCTGTGCATGAGTAGGAAGGGAGGGAGATCAGTGCCTATGTGTATACATATGCCTCACTATTAAATAATGCGCAAGGACCATGGATGGCCAAATGGCCACCTCATTGGCACATTCTTCTGCAAAAATCCAAGAGTATATTATATATATATAATGAACTGTGAACTCCTATGAACTGTCTTAGATGTAATGAGAAGTTTTCCAGCAAACTGGTTTTAATCTGTGTAATAATGGAATCCCTTTTTTGACCTCAGGTGATGTATTTAATTTGCTATGGTTACTAACTCTGCAGTCTATCACCTGGCGCCCACTCCCACCAAGAGGGCATTATGGTAGAAGTGTGGGTTCTGGGGTCAAAGAAATGCAATAGCTCCTCATACTGGCCAGTCACACAACCTTGTCTAGGGTATTGAACAGCTCTGAGCTTGTTTCCTTCTCTGGAAACTGAGGAAGTTAACGACTGACCCTTGTCACTGATGTAAGAGTCAAATGAGCATACGGCAGATAAAAGAGAACTAAGAGGGCACCTGAGTGGCTCAGTTGATGAAATGGTGGACTCTTGATTTCCCCTAAGTCACAATCTCTTGGTTTATGAGATCTTATCTATCTTATCTTATCAGACCTGAACACCAGCGAGAATATTTCACAATATTTTTCTTTCTTTTAAGTTTGTCTAAAATAGTGAAATTTTCCCAAGAACTGGCTCTGGTTATGCACCTTCCCCCAAAGTCCCACTGGGCTCCTGTTTTTCAGTTATTGAGACTCTCATGTGCCTTTCTTAGAAAATCTTCTTCATAATATCACATTAACACACTAGAGTGAATATATCTCAGTTACTATCAGAGTCCCCTTCCTTGAAAAGTTCTTCCTGTCTAAAATATCCCTTCATTATGCCAGTTACTCCTTTTCTTGTACAGAGTGGTAGTCTGGTCACAGGCAGCCCTGTGGACCCTTGAAGCAGGGAAAATAATTGAATGAGAATCTATTATATGATTTTTCAAACCAGTTTCCTGAAAATCAAGGGTTTTCTTGTTTTCAGATGCAATTAATGTCAAGGTTAAAGTTCACCAACTGGTATTTGACTTATTGCTCATTCTCCTAGCAATTCAGTTTGATGAGTGTTTGTCAGCTTTGACAGTGACATTATGAAGCTGCTGACAAGGTTTGCGGACCCAGTGAGTCTTCCAGTCACAAGGCACTAAACCCACACATCACCCTGACTAAACCTCAGAATTCTTTGAGGAGAACCTTCTAAAACATCAGCAGCAGATCTTGTCTGAGCTGCCAGGGACGTGGGTTAAAAGTTTGATTGTGAGGAATTGTAAAATATCGTGCTCACCAAAATTCTCTCTACCCTGACTCAATTTGTTGAACACAATTATAAGTGAATTAGACATGACAGCTTTAACCTTCTGTTAACTCCACAGTTGTAAAAGACCAGATGCAATATATTCACAGTAAAATGCACACCATAGGTTTTAATTTTAAAATAAAATTTGCTACTTTATTTTGCTTGGCTATGGACAAACTTGGAGAATTTTGTCCTTTCATGAGATCATAGATGTCTTTTCTCTAGAGAGAGCCAGAAATTCTCTCTTCTACTGCCTAGAAGGACTTTTATGAACCAAGAACTTGCATGAAATATCCCCTTGCCAAATTTTATTCTGGTACAGACTGATAGGCAATGAGTCCCAACACACACCAGATCCCCAATAAACCTCAAATCCAGTGTAAACAAATATGAGGTGTGCCCATTTGTGGTACATCTTCCTTAACTGTTTGGTTTATTTGCCTCCCTCATTATTGTTCAAGTATACTGACCTGCATATCAACTTGGAAATAAGACCAACTTTGAATTTTGGAGTTTAAGTTCAGTAGTTAAGCTTTCTCCATTTATTCCTTTAAATAAATGGAACATGTAACTCAGGTTTTTTTCTTTCTTTCTTCCTTCCTGTGCAGAACTCACATAGGATATTAAGGGCTAATACTTAGTGACTGTTTTCCAAGAGCCAGGTACCATTCCAGACATTCTACGTCTGTTCACTCAGACACCCTTAACAGTCCAATGAGTTATGTGCACAAAATACAAAAGAAATCGAGCACTTTAAAAAACCATAGTTCCTGGAAATCATAAAAATTGTACCTTACACTGTACATCATCTCCTGCCCAGCTTTCAGACAAGGAACCGAGATGTGGCTGCCATTTCAACCATTAATTGTAATGTGTCACGAAAATTCACAGAAATTAGAGCAGGGAGTCTCAAATTTTAATATCCATTCGACTCATCTGGTGAGTTGCTAAAATGCAGATAGTGAGTTGGCAGGTCTGAGGTGGGGCCTGGGGATTTGCAGGTAGGGCGGGACCTGCTCCTTCTTCAAGCACACATTAATCATCACAGAACCAGACACCAGGCTTGATGTGAGCCTTGCCTCACAAGGAGCTTCTACTGAGCATTTGCAGGATTGCAGGATTAACTGACTCATCTTGTGGATAGGCGAGGGCAGCACAAGGCAGAGGCAGGACCATTGCCAGGATGCAAAACTGAAGAAGGTCCTCGCTCCAGGTGCTGACCTACATTTGCATGATGCTATGGGTGAGTACCTCCTTCAGTCCGCCCCTGTCACCTCGCTTAACCTCTTTGCCTCTCCTCCTTGGCTCTGATTGTCTTGTCAAAGCAGCCTCATACCCCAATAAGATATCTTACCCTAGTACCAAGTTTACTAATAATTTCTGGGCTACAGATAATCCAGTGTCTCAGATGAAGCAGAGAGAAATCTGGGACATCCCATGTAGCTCCCATGTGCTTTCTTCCCTTGTCAGACCCACACTGTCTGGCAGAGAGTAGTAGATGGCTTCCAAGTGAAGTTCTGTGGGGGTCCACACAGCAAGGAGGGTCTCAATGCAGAAACATCCTGTGTTTTGCCCCCAGAGAGTTGAGCTTATGTTACATTCTCTCTATGAAGCCTTCTTCACAGATTCTGGGTTTACTGACTAAAAGTTATTCATTAGTCAGGACAGCCTGCTAATGGCATTCAGTGAAGTTCCTCCTTTCTAGTAGATACCATTAGTCTTTTCACCCATTTGTTTAGCTGACAGGAAGCTTGGCCAGCGCATCTCTCAGTAAAATGAGTGAGTGGATCCCAGGCCAGCAGTTTCAACTTCTTTCTCCCTCCTAGCTGCCAAGAAATATTTTTTGGAATTGTTCAACTATTTTTGGCTCCCTCTGTATATTATGATTGGCAGTTTACAGAACATTTGCATAACTCATGTAACTCATGTAACTCATATAAATGGAGGACACAGGATTAGTCGTACGCAGCCCAACTGCAGAGCCTGTGTATTTAACCACACAGTGGACTTCACAGGTGGCACTGACTATGGAGCCCCCCTCCTTGCCCAAGAAGCTGGCCTAAACAGATGGTGTCCTTGGGTTTCCTGACCCTCTACCTCCTGTGGATTTGGGCCATTGTGGATCACCTGTAGGAGATGGGAAAAAAGACAGAGGAAATTGGGACATTTATTCCTCCTGTTCTCTCCATCTGGTATCACCTCTGGCTGGACTGTGACTTTTGACCATATCACTTCTCTCTGGTGGCCCCTCCTATAAGCCATTCTCTCTCTTCTTGTCCTCAGGTGGCATTCTATCCCTTGAGATCTTCAACACTATGCCGTATCTTTTTGTGTGTGTGTCACATCTTTAAAAATAATCATTTTACCAAACTTCCTCAATGACACAATTTGAGTAAGACATCTGTTTCTGGCTAGGACATGATGGGCAAAAAGTCCGCACACCCATTGACCTCGAGTATTTGTTTTCTGTGTGTGTGTGTGTGTGTGAGTGTGTGCGCTTAATTATTTTTTGAGAGAGAGAGAGAACAAGTGGGGGAGGGCAGAGAGAGAGGGAGAGAAAGAATCTCAATCAGGTTCTGCACTATCAGCATAGATCCTGACATGGGGTTCAATCTTATGAGCCATAAGGTCATGGTCTGAGCCTAAATCAAGAATGGGATGCTTAAGCAACTGGACCACCCAGGTGCCCCCTGTGTTTGTTTGAAATGAATTCATCCAAACCCAATCAAATGGCTGAGTGTGAGACTAAGGCAATGTCGTTTTGTCTCATAGTCCTCCAGATGGTATGCTAAACTGCCATATGTTAAAAGTTCTCCCCCTATTTTTGTTTAAAAAGGTCGCCCATGTCCTGTACAGCACATGGACCTCATTGCCTGGGATGTCATAAACAGTGACATGCAGGATGTTTGGAACACTTCCTCCCTCTCAGCTCTCCTGGAATGTAGATTAAAACTATCATCTTCAATTAGCAGAGAAGCCAGTTACAGAAGAAAGAGCGACTTTCTCAAGGTCACTACCAGTTGATGATCAGGGTGACTGTCAAGCTCTGGTTCCCTGCATTCCCCATCACTTTCTGAGGTTTCTGCAGTAACTGTGGAGTGTGCCCATTCTGTGTCCAGTGTGATTACTCTCTGGGTGAGGTATATGGAAAAGGAAAACAACAACTACAATTCCATTTCCATCACTCTATATTGAGGAGTGGAAACAGATCAAAGGAGACCTAACTCTGTGCTTACTGTACATGCAAATGTTGAAAGTTGGTGGGAGCACCCAGCAGCCTGCTGAGACATTTCAGGCAGCTCTTTCTCTCTGCCTTTCCCCAATTCTCTATTCCCACCATAATTTTAGAATTTCCATAAATGTAAAATTTCCACTTAAAATTCATAAGTGCCAATTTCATTACTTGTAAATTGCTCTGGATACTAATTGGATCCTAACCTGCATCTATTTAACTTTACTAAAACTGTTTATCTCTACTCTTCAGGATGGCTTGGAGTTTGCTTCTGTTTCTGCAGAGGTGATACAGGACAAAAGTCCCACCAGCTGCTCCACTGATTTATGCTCTCCCCACCCCTCAAATGCCTCAGTGGGTGCTGCAGGCAAATCGACATCACTTAGCAGTACACTCCTCCCTGCAGGTCTTCCCATTTGCAACCTTCTTCCTGTGCTGGACTGTTGGTAGATATTGCTGGAGGTTAGAGAGGGAGCTGAATCATACTGAAGAATGTTCACTATAGATTAAGGCACTGAAGTCCCCGACTCTGAAGGCAATTGCTATTGCCCGTGTCTGCCGTCTAGAGATCTTAAGGCACTGAACCAAGTGTTATGAGATTTTTAGGAGCCATTGTAAATGAAATGTTGCAGCCTCTCATCTTATCTCTGCCATGGAGCCTGGCAGAAGGGAGAAGGGTTGATATGTAGTGTGTTAATCTATGAATGACAAACTTCTCTTGGCTTAAGGATTATGGTCTCCTCCTTGGCCAGACTGCTCAGAAGAGTTGTAAAAGAGAAATATATTTGCCTGATGTAAATGTTTTTCAACATTCTATTATGAAAAAGTGGAAATACATAGTGAAGTTGGAAGAATTTTAGAGTGAACACCCAAATTATAGCCTGAATGTACCTCCATGAAATTCATATGATGAGCCTATAACCCTCAGTAACCACAGAATATGGCTGTATTTGGAAAGAGGGCCTTTAAAGAGTGAAATTTTACCAATGTTACAATGAGGTTGTGAGCATGGGCCCTAATCCAGTCTGACTGGGGTCCTTATAAGAAGCGTAAATCTGGACATAGGCGGGGCCAGAGGGAAGTCACAGGAGAAGATTGCCATCGATAAGCCAAGGAGAGAGACCTGAAACTGATCCTTCCTTCCCAGCCCTTAGAGGCAGTCAACCCTGCTGACACCTTCATCTTGGACTCTTAGTTTCCAGAACTGTGAGAGAACAAGTTTCTGTCCTTTTGAAGCCACCCAGTTTGTGGTACTTGGTGAGGGCAGCCCTAGGAAATTCAGACGACCCGTCTAGCCATCACCTGGGTACTGTTATTGCCATGTCCCTCTTCCAACTTTATTCTGCACCTTCTTATACGTCCATCCCTCTGTCATCATCATTCTTGCCTGATTTAAACGTTATCTCAATTTGTTTGTAATCCCATGTCCCAAAAGAAAACAAAGGGATGGTCCCCACTTGAGGCGCACTAAACCTTTACACAATTGAGAGTCTCTATGGTGGCATGATCAAAAGCATACATGGGCTTTTATAGTTGGATTCATAAAAATATAACATTTCACATAGATTGGCTTCTTGGGTATAAAACAAGTCTTGTAGACCATGAGGGAATGGAAGGGGAAAAAATAGTTTCAAAGAGATAGGTAGGCAAGCCCATGAGAGACTCTTAAATACAAAGAACAAACTGAGGATTGATGGGGGTGGTAAGGGGAGAGGGGAAGTGGGTGATAGGCATTGAGGAGGGCACTTGTTGGGATGAACACTCAGTGTTGTATGTAAGAGATGAATCACGAAAATCTACCACTGAAACCAAGAGCACACTGTACACACTGTGTGTTAGCTAACATGACAATAAATTATACTTTTAAAAAAGTAGCAGCACATTTGGGTAGTGGCAGCTGCTGTCTGCACCCTGAGCTCATGTGGTTTCTGTGAGTATCGAAGCACAAGAACTTCTGTGAGATGTGGCTGTTGGGAAGGTGTAAGTCAGGGTGTGTGGACACGATGTTTCCACACACACAGAACAGCACCAAGGAGCCTGGGCAGAGCCGCACTCGTCCACTGACCAGTGTGACTGAGGGGCTCACTCTCACTCCCTTGGGAGGACAGGGCTACCAAGCCGGGGTGGGGGACAATGAAAATTTCCCCCTTGCCTATGGAGAGTGCAGCCTGGCCCCATGTCCAGAGACATGTTAAGCTAGAAGAGAGAATCCTGACCTGAGAATTGTCTCTGGTCACCATCTCCCTTCTGAGGGTTTTGGTATCTAAACTACTGGTCACTGAAATCACTTAAGGTGGAGCCTGTGACAGGATTTTAGACAAAATGACAACAGTTGGTAGTGTGTTGCTGATAAACTTTTCTTCTGAAACATGGGTACATGGGCTCAACCTGTAGCATGGGCTTAGGATGGCTATGTCAGTTCCAGAGTCCCCTCTGGGTCAAACTGCCAAGCCAAACTGCTGGTGACAAGCTCCTCAAGAAAATTTAACTAAAAGGGAGAGATTGCTTTCATTTTTGTCTTTTTAGAGAGACTCAGTTTGACAGCCTTGTGATCTTTTTTCTTAATCAATCTGCACTTGACATTTAATATGTGCTTGGTGTTGATAGCAATGATAATCACGCATCTCTGCTGTGCGGGGAATGGCATGCCTGAGGAAGAAGCAGTGAACATATGAATAAGACAATTATATTTCTTTTTCTTCTCGGATGTAGAAGGTGTGGATCTCTCTGGAGCCATTCCTGTGGGGCCGTGCCTCCATCACTGATGTGAACCCTTTCACATTTGTTTCAGTGTTGCTTTCCCTGTAGTTTGACCTCAGCACATGGTTGTGAGCTGGCACAGGACAGATGGAGTCCAGCATTTACTACTCCTGCCTATCCACCCAACCCCTCTCCCTGCTCTCTGCTCACAGTAGGTCCTGGATACACCTGTTTTGAATGAATTGCTGAATGCTGACTTCCCTTTTGTGTGAACCAATGCCTGATGCTTCCTGTGCTCCTGACAGCCCATCCTTCAGCAGGTACGGTCTCCAGGGTGTCCTTAGGGACAGATACAGAGTCCACAGGGCTGGTGGCTGCAGTAAGCTTAGGGTCCTCCCTGTGGCCTGGGGCCTTTGCTCTTTCTGCTCTTCACTTCCATTCTTCACCTCTTTCCACTCTTCACTCTCCGTTCTGTCCATCCTTCATTCTAGATTTTCCTTTCTCCTATGTGATAGGAGACTTCAGGGGTTCCTGGTGTCCTTGTAAAGGCCAGATTTCTTACACCAAATCTTTTCAGTTCATCAGAGGCCTGATGCTAATCTTGAACCTTAAATGTTGACTTCCCTCAAGGGGGCTTCTGTGTGAATTTGTCCACCCCTCCTAGGAGTCTGTGAACTGAGGCATGAAGAATGGAATCTTTTCTAAAACCAAAAGGAAGCCTGATTACATTTTTACCCTGGACAATAGGTGTCAACTCATTTGATAAGTACATGTCACAGGAAGCACATGCTCTCTCTCTCTCTCTCTAAAAGCCAGAGGCAGAATTCCTCCAGGTTTGTCCTGTATAATTTGGTAACTGCCGTCATGTGCCCACAAGCACTTGAAATGTGGCTACTTGGAATTGAGATTAACTGTAAAATACATGCTGGTTTAAAGACTTACTAAGACAGTACAAAGAATTTTTAAACATTGTGGAATATCTTGTTAATATTGTTTATATTGTTTACATGTGGAAATTTCGGATACTTCAGTTAAATAAAATATTATGAAATATTATTTTCCATTTTGTTCTCTTTTTTTAAAATTTAAAACCACTTTATTGGGACACCTGGGTGGCTCAGTCAGTTAAGCATCCGACTCTTGATCTCAGCTCAGATCATGATCTCACAGTTTGTGAGATCAAGCCCCTTATGGGGCAGCATGAAGCCTGCTTGGGATTCTCTCTCTCTTTCTCTGCCCCTCTTCTGACTTATATTCTCTTTCCCTTTCTCTCTCTCTCTCTTAAAAAAAAAAAACATTAAATAAACAGGGGCACGTGAGTGGCTCAGTCAGTTAAACATTTGACTTCAGCTCAGGTCATGATCTCATGATTCCTGAGTTCAAACCCCTCACTGGGCTCTGTGCTGACAGCTCAGAGCCTGGAACCTGATCCAGATTCTGTGTCACCCTCTCTCTCTGCCCCTCTCCTGCTCACGGTCTCTTTCTCAAAAATAAATAAGCATTAATTTTTTTAAATATTAAAAACCAAAAACTACTTTATTGAGGTGACATTTGATTGACATAAAAAAGCTGTACATACTTAATGTGTACAACTTGATGCATTTGTAGACAAGTATACACCCATGAAACCATTACAATAATAATACCCTTCACCTCCAAAAGTTTCTTCCCATTTTATTTATTTATTTATTTGATGATGATAACACTTAACATAAGAACTACCTTCTAGCAAATTTTTAAGTATACAGTGGTCACCCCTATCTGGGAAAGATGTCTTCCAAGTCTCCCCAGTGGGCGACTGAAATCATGGATACTACCAAACCTTGTATATACTATGCTTTTTCTGAGACATACATACATGCATATGATAAGGTTTAAGTTTCAAATTAGGCACAGGAAGAGATTTGCAACAATAAATAGAACAATTTAAACACTATTATGTAATAAAAGTTATGTGAATATGGTCTTTCACTCACAAAATATTTCATAGTGCTGTTTTCATCTTTCTTCTCGTGATGGTGAGAGATGATAAGATGCCCACGTGCTGAGATGAGGTGAGGTGAGTGATGCAGGCATGTGACACAGCATTCGGCTGCTACCGAGTGTCTGTCAGTACCCCGGGAAGAAGGTTGTCCGCCTCTGGACGGCCGCTGACTGCGGGTAGCGTGGGTCGCGAGATGACGGGTAAGCGGGTTCCTATAAATACAAACACTGCACTGAACAGGGGATTCTAGGACTTGTTCATCTTTCATGACTGAAACTTGGTACCTTCGACGATACCGCCCCATTTACTGCCCCTTCCTCAGCCTTCCCACTCTGCGTCTACTCGTGTTCCATTCCTCCAGTAGGTGGGATCAGGTATACTGGTTCTTCTGTGCCTGCTGCTCTCACTCAGCACAGTGTCCTCTAGGGTCAGCCATGTTGCTGCAAATGGCAGAATTTCTCTTTATGTTTTTGAATGTGACCAACAGAAAATTTAAAATTACAGTTGTGGCTCACATACTCTTCCCCTTGGACAGAGCTACTCTGGGGAAAGAACAGATTTTTGCTAAGCGGAGTATTTTGATGACCCTTGGTAGTAAATGGTAGGCGCCAGGTTGGGTCTGAAGAAGGACAGGGTGAGCCAACAGCAGAGTTGGGCGTAGGAGACTGATAGGTCAGAAAGAGCAGAGGAAACTTTTGTTTTTAATTTTTTAAATGTTTTTATTGAGACAGAAAGAAACAGAACATGATTGGGGGAGGGTCAGAGAGAGAGGGAGACACAGAATCTGAAGCAGGCTCCAGACTCCAAGCTAGCTGTCAGCACAGAGCCGGATGTGGGGCTTGAACCCTCGAACCGTGAGATCATGACCTGAGCCGAAGTCGGACGCTTAACCGACTGAGCCCCCCAGGCGCCCCTCAGAGGAAATTTTTAAGAGCAGGAATTTGTAATATTCAATGATGTTGTTTGCAAGTTAGTGATACAAACCTCTGTCCCTCCTGACTTTCAGTAAAGTTTCTGCTCAGAGTGTTTTCAAGGAAAATCAAATCTGTAGGTGTGAAGTAAAGTTACAAAACCATGGGTTATAAAGTAGAGATGGGAATTGAGAAGCAAGAAATCCAAGTCAGAAACCACTAAGGACCATGGACGTCTCCAGAAAAATGTATAATCCCTGGAGAGACGCCTGAATTGGGAGAAGTCACAGGATGGGCTTGGGGATCTTGCCAGCAGTGCAAAGGGGGTCCACTCAGAGGTCATTTTCTGAGTCGTGGAGGCTCTACTAGTGGACACAGCATGGTTTCTGATACTTTATGATAGAAGTTTGCAGCTATTTGGCAAAGTTGAAATAATTTTACAGATGAACACCTATATATATCCCCTGCTTAGATTCTACCACTAACACTTTATTATACTTTAAAAATTACATATATATTTGATTATCTAATCCTTCATATATGTATCAATCCTTCTCATTTTTGATGCATTTTTAAGTAAATTTCACTTATCACTATACTTCCCTTAACATACTTTAGCATCAGGATATGTCATCCCAAAATATGCCACTTTGGAATAAGGATTATTTTGAGCTGAAGACAATTAAGAATCAAGAAGTGTATGAAGAGTTATCCTCTCTCTCCTTTTCTGCCTAAAAGCAGGGCATAAATTTCCTTTTCTCAGGGTGACCTCTCTTCTATACCAGGAAGAAAAGAGAAACATTTATCATCTGAGATGAAGAGTCAGCACTGAGACGAGTCTGCATTAACAGACCTTACTAAAAATGCCTTAACTTCCATTAGTATCCTCCAGATATTTCCTAGTCACTTTCTTACAATCTATTATCTTTCAAATCTAAACTCTCTTTCCTTTTCAAAAAAAGGTATAGAAGTCCCCATGTCTAACAGCTTCTTCAGGTTTCACTTATTTTTTGTGAGCTGTCATGTGTAAAATGTTAATAAAAATGTGTATTTTCCTTCCTGCTAATCTGTCTTTTGTCAGTTTATTTTGCTGGGCCCAGTCCCAGAACAAAAGAGGGTAGAAGTTTCTCTTCCTTCACAAATATCATTAACTGGAATTCAGTATATAAGGTAAAATTTATATACAATGGGTATATAGTTTCAAAAAAAGATGTATACCTGTGTAACACACATCCCTGTCAATATGTGGCAAATTTAATCCCCCAGAATGTCCCTCATGCCCTTTCCCTCAATCCTTACCTTCATCTGCTAGAAGCAATTAACCTTTCAGATTTTTCCTGACCATAGATTAGTTTTGTCCTTTCTGGAACTTTATGTAAATGGAATCATACAGTGCATACTATTTTGGTAAGACTCCTTTCACCCAGCAAATTTTGGACATTCTTCCATATTGTTATTAAACACAGCATTCTAAGGCATCTTCTGTCACTAAAACAAGCCCAAATGATTTCTTTTCTACCAGACTAAACATGCAGTCTGGAATTTATCATAAAGATATGGATACCATTATAGTCCTTCATATCCAATATCAGGTTCCTGATGTTGATAAAAGTACTTACACCCCAAAATATGCTACTTTGGCATAATGTTAATTTAAGATGAAGGAAATAAAAAAAAGCAGATACAGGGATGGCCCTCTGACCTCCTCATTTTGACCTAGAAGGGCATACATTTTCCCTGACAAAAAGTGCCCTCCCCTCATCATTCTCTCTGGGGACAAGAAGTTGACATGAAGGTAAATCTGTACAAACAAACTTACTAAAAGTAACAGTATCTCCCATTGTGTCCCTGTTTATTTCCTAGTCACTTTTCCACAAGGAGCCACCCTTCCCTCAAGCCCCTCTCCCCTTTGTCCTGGGATGTCTGCACAAGTTATCACTCTGTGAACAAGGTATATGAAGTCCAAAGACTACCTGCTTCTTTGTTTTTTTTTGTTTCTTATATATGGAGGCCTCCATGTTCATGTAAAAATATGAACATCAAATATAATCTATATGCTTTTCTCCTGCTTTTCTCCTGTCTTTTGTCACCATGATTCTTAGGCCAGCCTCAAAACCTGAGAGGGAAGGGGAAAAGTCTTTTGCCCTGCATAGTTCCAAGAAATATCTGTGTCTTCCATAATCTCACTTCAAAAGATATAGAAAATATAAGAATACCCGAGCATCATGTATTCCTGTTGAGGACATATTTAAAAATGCCTCAACCATAAACAGGCTATTAGACTCTATGTATGCTCTGTATTATAACCTATGTATTTTAATTTTTATCATATCTTTATATCATTTCAGAAGCTTGCTATCCTCTATGCTAAGTAGGACTTTTTCAAAAGCTGCCCCTTCATCTAATATTCTAGAACTGGAAATATACTTTGCCCAAACCCTCCCAAGCTATATGTGTGATGTAGGCCCATTATTCTCTCTCAGCTTCCATCTTTCAGAACAGACATATTTCAGCCCTCTATAGATTTGCTAAAGTTTTATCATGCCTTTAATTAATATGCCAATCAGTTAATGGTTACTTATCATGGGCCTCACATTATGATTAACGTGCTATGGAATTGGTGAATAAGACAGATACAAGTCCCTGCCTAAGTAAATGTTGACAGATTGATTTTAAGTGGGCAGGATGCTATAACATGTAAAACAAGGCCCTAAGTTAGTCTTCCTGAAAAGAAGCATCGAGCAGGGATGAAGATGATCTAAGTTAGGTAGTCAATGCAAGCATCCATCAGGCCTCCAGAAGCTGGCTCCCACAGTTGCAGAACTGGGGTAGGGGGCGAGCACTTAGCTCACACTCCACCGCATGGCATGAATCAGCTTATTGAGGTTTTGGCTGCCACAATTCTTTGCCACTTCTGGTTTGGTGGTCATTGATTTCCATTTTTAATATTATTCCTGGAACAAATTGGGTATATATTTCTTAAATTACTTTGAATGCTCTGATAGGTGCAAAAGTTAAAAAAAAAATGCTTTTTTCCATACCCACAAGCCACTAATCTGAATGTGAATAAATATGGATGAGCAGTAAATTATGTATATATTGCAAATATGCCTTCTTAGAGATCTATTACTTTTTTTCTCATTCTAGAATCCTCATTAAAAAAAAACAATGGAATGCAGTAGATTTTAAGGATATGCACTTTACCACAGGTACCAAAGCCTTTACTAAACTTCAACCCTTTAATTGAGGACAGAATGTTGTCAAAAAACATCTTGTGGATTGGCTTCTGGGAAGTTTTGAATGATTTCCTTCTCTTTTTCTTTTGTGTCATTTCATAAGTAGCCAAGCATCATTTCTATAAGCTATCAAAAAGAAAGCGAGTCATGTGTATTTATTAATTTTCCTGAATTCTTAACCTCACTTGCTAATCCCTTAAAAACAGTTTGCTCTTGATCTGAAGGTAATGGCAGCAATAGAAATATTCATTAAAGCAACGTTAGGGATTGTTTGTTTTGTCTTCAGGCTTTCCTGAAGTTCCTCCACTGGATCAGCTGATAATGATTGCACCTAAAAACACACACCATGCAGACAGGGGACTAAAGAATCCCAGGAAAGACATTCAAGACATTCAATTGTGATTTAAAATTAGTTGGAACCAAAAAGCCAGAAAGCAGACCGGGGAAGTTGCTTGTCTGTAGCAGTAGAAGGAATGAGCATCCACAGAGTAGGGAGTCTCCACTGGGCAGATGTCTGTGCAGAATGACTGAGTGACAGGATGGAGCAGCCTGAATTCTGGGAAGTGGGTACTGTCACTACTTGGCACCACCTCCTTTTGAGGCACTGGTCCCACTCATTTAAGGAAGGAACACCTTAGGTAAAGTTAATAAGTGTCGTAGTGGACGTCTGCAGAATTTAAGTACAAACCATGGGGTAATGTTTTTTGCTGAACTATAATATATTGAAGTCCAGAAAATAAACCACCCAGTTGATGTAGCACTAGTTTACTCAAACCACGTGTAATGCATGTTGCTTGCTGAATTATGAGAGATTTCCAACATCCCTTATTCAATAAGCAAACATTGATTGGATGCTTATCTTGTGCCAGATTTAGGACAATTTTTTTGTCCAAGTTGTTAAACAGAAGGGAGGTAAGAAAGGAGGCAGGAAGACCAGGTAAAAGGCTCCTGAAATATTCCTCAGAAGAGAGGATGAAGTTCAGGGTCTCACAAAGGGACAACAGCAGCATTTGCTCATGGAATGGACATGGCATATGGGAGAAGAGGAGTCAAGGAGAACTCTACCGTTCTTATGCTGGCCAAATAGAAGAAAGGAGATTGTATTTATTGAGATGGGGGGAGGGTCTGTGGGAGGTGTTGATGAAAAATGGAGAGCTCATTTTGAACATGTTAACTTTGAGAACTCCATTAGACATACAAACAGATATGTCAAGAAAGCATCTAGGGATACAAGTCTAGAAACCAAGTGCTGAAAGATCACTTTGGGGGTTGTTGGTATTTAGATAGTATGTCAAGCTATGAGACTGGATAGGATGCCCTAAAAAGTTACTCACCTTAGTATTTGAAATATCTTGTTAAGTAGATCCCATTAAAATGAAAGGAGATATTAACTTAGAAAATCATTACCCAAGGAATCATAAAGATAGAACTTATAATTGGTCTTCTAAGAGAGGTGGACAGACTCATAGAAGACTGGAGCTGAAAAATACCTAACCCCAAAGACACACAGCGATTGTGTCATATATACCTGTCCCCAAAGTGTCACAGAGCACCTAAAACATTGTTGATGCCCATTCAGCATCTGAAAAATGAATGGATGGATGGATGAAAGAAGCTTGATGGAGAAGCAGTCAGGTTTTCCAGAGATGGGGAGCCATGACTGTAGGTCTTGGGTGTCCCTGGGTATTCCTCACACTTTTTTATTTTATTTTATTTTATTTATTTAATTTAATTTCGTTTATTTTATTATTTTATTTTATGTATTATTTTATTTTTGAAGTACGGTTGACATACAATGTTATATTAGTTTTAGATGCCTCACATGTCCTTACTGGTTTTTTCTTACTACTTATAACCAAGTCTTAGGATGTGAAATCCTTTTCTTATTCATGTTGTGAAAATTAACCTGGCTCAGGAGGAGTGAAGATGGTTGAGAGGAAGGGAGCTCTGTAAACTTCATCTGCTCCATCTATCAAACTGAGAAGGACATTACTCCCATCTGCAAGAGCGGAAGGAGAAAATACAGACTCCAGAAAGAAGACAACCTCAAAGATACCTGAGGCTACACCAAGAAACAAGCCAAAGTGTGCATGACGGCAAGTCCCAAATATCGCTGAGTAGGGAAATAAAATATTCAAAGGCACAACAAGAGAAACTGGGAGGCACCATTAAAAGAATATTTCCTGAAACAACAGGCCCTGGACAGACAATAAGCCTCCTTTAACAGAGCAATAGCAACAGGTACACAGAGCACAATGATCCTTTTAAAGCTGACAAGAGACAGAAAACTAGCAAAAATGACAAAACGAAGGAACGCTCCCCCTGAAGAACCTCCAGGAAAAAGTCACAGCCACAGAATTGCTCAAGGCAGATCTAGACAACATACCGGATCAAGAATTTAAAAAAATTGTCATAAAATTAATCACTGGGTTGAAAAAAGCATCAAAGAAGCAACTGAGACAATGACTAGGCACTTTCAAAATAGGTATGATGAGTTAATATAGCCTTCAAAATAGGCTATAAATGAGGTGAATAACAAAATGGAGGCAGCCACCTCAGGGATTGGCGAGGCAGAGAGAAGAATAAGTGAATTAGAAGAAATAGTTATAGCAAAAGAGGAAGCAGAAAAAAAGAGAGAGAAACTGATCCAGGGGCAGGAAAGGAGAATTCGAGACCTGAGTGATACAATCAAACGGAACAACATCCATATCATAGGAATTCCTGAAGAGGAAGATGGAGAGAAAAGTCCTGAAGGGATACTAGACCAAATTATGACTGAGAATTTCCCAAATCTGGGAAAAGAAATAGACATTCATATTCAAGACACACAGAGAAACCCCTTAAGACATAATTTGAATCGACCTTCGACACGACATATCATAGTGACACTGGCAAAATATAAAAATAAAGAGAGAATTCTGAAAGCAGCTAAGGAGAAAAGGGCACTCATGTACAAAGAGAAACCTATCAGAGTGGTTACAGACCTATCTAATGAAACTTGCCAGGCCAGGAAGAAATGGCAGGAAACCTTCAATGTGATGAACAGAAAAATACATGCAGACAAGAATCCTTTATCCAGCAAGCCTGTCATTTAAAATAGCGAGATAAAAATGTTCCCAAATAAACAAAAATTAGAGAGAATTGATGACCACCAAACCAGCCCTACAAGAAATCCAAAGAGGGACTCTATGAGGGAAATGTTGCAAAGAATACAAGGTGACAAAGACATAACTATAAATATGAATTCTATGGAGAACACAATGAATCGAAACCCACATTTTTCAATAATAACACTGAATGTAAATGGACTGAATACTCCAACCAAACGACACAGGGTGGCAGAATGAATAAAAAAACAAAATCCATCTATCTGCTGTCTACAAGAGACTCACTTTCAACCTGAAGGTATCTGAAGGTACCAGAAAGTAAAGGGATGGAGAAATATCTATCATGTGACTGGAAGCCCAAGAAAGCCGGAGTAGCCATACTTACATCAGACAAACTGGACTTTAAAGGAAAGGCAGTAACAAGAGATGAAGAAGGACATTATATAATAATTACAGGATCTCTCCATCAGGAAGAGCTAACAATTAAAATATCTATGCACCAAATTTGGGAGTGCCCAAATACATAAAACAATTAATCACAGACAGAAACAATCTTATTGATAAGAATGTGCTAATTAGAGGGGACTTTAATACTCCACTGACAGCAATGCATAGATCAACCAGACAGAAAATCACTAAGGAAAAAATGGACCGGAACGACACATTGGAACAGATGGAACTGATAGATATATTTAGAACTCTGCATCCTAAAGATAGGAAATTCACCTTCTTCTTGAGTGCACATGGCACATTCTCCAAGATAGACCACATACTGGGGCATAAAGCAGCCCTCCATAAGTATAAACAAATAGAGATCATACCATGCACACTTTCAGATCACAATGCTATGAAACTTGAAATGAACCACAGGAAAAAGTCTGGAAAACCTCCAAAAATGTGGACGTCAAAAACTACCCTACTAAAGAATGATTGGGCTAAACAGGCAATTAGAGAAGAAATTAAAAAATACATGGAAACAAATGAAAATGAAAATACAACAATCCAAAATCTCTGGGATGCAGCAAAGGCAGTCCTAAGAGGAAAGTATATTGCAACCA
>NC_043703.1:81574149-81599896 GCF_006229205.1 Suricata suricatta | reverse complement strand
ATACAAAGTCTGCGAGATAGACACACAAAAAATGGTAAAAAAGGATTATAAGTGGATGTTGGCAGAGTACCAACTCTTATACTTGGTTACTTCCCATATTTTATGTATTCAAAAAAATTCTGAGGATGATTCTGTCATCTTCACCAGATTGCTAAAAAACGTCACGTACCAAAAAAAAAGCAAAAAGTTAAAATCTCCTATTCTATCGCCTAATGTTATAAGTGGACTCTGAAATGACTGGGAGTTTCCAGTCCCCAAATGTAGACATGGAGGATGTATTCATGCAGGCAATTAAAAACAATGCATAGGGGCACCTGGATGGCTCAGTCAGTTAAGTGACGGATTCTTGATCTTGCTCAGGTTATGATCTCACTGTTCATGGAATCCAACTCTGCCTCGGGCTCTGCACTGACAGCATGGGGCCGGCTTGGAATTCTTTCTCTCCCTCTCTCTATGACCCTCCCCCTTTCCACCCCCTCAAAATAAATAAAAAGCAATATTGGGAACCTTCCAACCATTAGCATCCCTCCCCACATAAGCCAGCATGTGTGTTTATTTCAACACAATCACACTGTGTTTGTATGTACCACATCCATTTAAGCAATGATAGGAATTCAACTTTTGTGAATACTAAATTGTCTCTTATTTTTAAAAAATGTCGTAACAATACTTTTCATTTAAAAATGCCCTTTAAAATGTGGAATCTCTCAAGGTTAATTTAAAATGTGCAGCTGAGATCACAATGGTAAATGCTGCTTGGCTTATTGTACTAGGCAAACATGCCCCCTTAGAACATGCTCAATTAGAAGAAGCTATGTGACTATCCATCTATCTATCTATCTACCTACCTACCTACCTACCTACCTACCTACCTACCTATCTACCTATCTATCTATTTAGAGAGACAGAGACAGTGCAAGCAGGGAGAGAGGGAGAACATTTCAGGCAGGGATTCTGCCAGCTGTGTAGCTTGACATGGGGCTTGAACTCATGAACCGTGAGATCATGACCTGAGCTCAAACCAAGAGTCAGACACTTAACCAACTGAGCCACATGGGTGCCCCTGAAGCTATGTGACTATAGTATAGAGTTTAAGGCAGGTCAGCAGAAGAATCAACCAAGGAACTAGCAGGAGGTATAATGACTTTTATTTAAAGATAAACGATTACCTTAAAGTATATTTTCTCTCTGGAAGTTATTTCTTTTGGGTTAAAATAGTCTTGACATTTCATTTAAATTTCATATTGAAGATAAAAATGAAAAGAAACCAAAAATTTTTTATTTTTCTGAATGAAAATGAACCAAAAAGTTGATATTTCTAAAATTAGTACTTCTTGGTTCAAGCAAAGCGGCAAATTTTGTAAGGGAAAAATGAATTTGTAGGATCAGGATGACAAGAGTATTCTGATTTGGAGGTCTTATAAGGGGAAAAAATGATATGCATGGACATCAGTTCCACGGAGATGAGAGTAGGAAACACCATTGTCTACTTGGATTGGCTTTGTGTGTCATCCTATTCATTTCCCACACAATGAAGAGTTAAGAGCAAAGTGTGCAGTGTATGAAAGAAGGTCTCCTTCATAGTAATCCAAGTGGTGGAACATGAAAATAAGTACACACACACTGATATTAGACTTTGAGGAAAAATCACTTTTAGGAAATATCAGTAATTGGCAAACCTTTCCATTAAGTAGAATTAAAAAACCATATTGCAAACATAAGAATCACATTATTATAGTACAAATATGAGGTTTTAGCTTTCTTTTGCCCTGAATTTGAAACTTGTTAAAATGATTAGCATCACATTAACTGAGAACAGAAAAAATGTTTTTTGGATAAGACAATATGTCAAAAGGCTACAATCTATTTGCTGAGTTGTGAGTAGTCTTTCAAATTTTCAAGTTGGTTCCTCAAATCTCAGAAAACATGGTAATAATGATCCCTTCTCCCCCTTTCTACAGATTCCTTACCATCAGTATTCACCATTAGGAACTGTGGAAGTTCCAGGTTTGATCCAGCTTGCAGGCAAACAAATACCTTAACACAATCTAATGGCTGATGGAAGAAGACCAAAACTCCTGGATCAGAGACAAATGATTTGTTATTCACACCACAGAAAGTAGCATAAGCATCAGTCAATTGACCTCTGTCCCTTGAGCCCTTATTCTCCCAGGACAATGTGAAGAGGGTAAAGTAATATCTGCATTTGTAATGAGATGCAACTCAGGAACCTTGAGCTGAGGGAACTCTGAGTTTTAACAATAGACACAAAGCCTATCTGAGCCTCATCCCAGAGGGAGATGTTATCTTGCTTACTTGACAATAAATAAACCTGTTCTTTGCTCAAAAGAAAACACTGTCTCTCTCTTGCAAGAATATTCACCATGCAAACAATCTTGAAAAGACATTTCTGAACATAGGCAATCAATGCCTCTGTTTGCTAGATTCAGAAATGTGAGAGACCCATGAAGAATTGTCTCCTAACACTTACTTACGCCTTTCTCATGACTAAAAAAGAAAACACTTCATTGGATCCTTTTCTTCTTCAACTGCTACACCATCACTGTCCTTTCCTCCACAGCTAAGTATCTCAAAGCATTTCTACTTGGTCAGAATTCAGTCACTTGTCATTTGGACTTTCACCGTGATTCCTGACCCAGGGACCCTCTGCCATTCTCATTCAACCTGTCTGCACTCCCAGCAACATTAACACTCATGAAACCTTCTTTCTTGAAACCCTATCTTGCCCTGGTTTTCCAAAAATCACATAGCTGTACCTTCCTCTTGCATCTCTTCATGTACCTTCCTTGTCCATTTACCTATTCCTCCTCTCCTCTATGTTAAATTTTAGATTTTCTCAAATGGTAGGACTTCTTTTGTGGCTCTGCACTCTAACCCTGGGTGTTCTAGCCATGGCCACTTCATCACCATTGTCTGGTTGGTGTTTCTTCCTATATCTTCATTTCTAAATGAAATCCCGCTTTTGAGTTGAAGATATTCAATTTCCTTCTTGGCTGTACCACTGGGCAACTTGAACCAATCAAAAACTGAGCCCAAGAGCTTTCTTCTCCAAATGTTTTCTGCCTCCAATGAGCTTCATCTTGGTAAACAGAATCATTCCCCTTCCATATCCAAACTAGGAAAGAAGCTTCCCTCCTGTGAGATGCTTTATTTCCATCTACTGGAAAATTTTTACAATATATTAATGTTGTTAGGACAAGACACTATCTCCACCAGCTGGAAAACTGTGGTCATAAAAATAAGAATCAATGCTGTCAGTGGTACAAATGGCACCTCTTCAAAGCAACACCATCATTCACTCACTGCACAGCCTCTAAAGCACCCCAAGTCACCCTAATGGACTGAAATAGATGATTTCTCTGTTAGCAAACACTGCAATATTGTATCGAGGAACTGGTTCTGAATGTTTACTTGATGGAATGAAATAATTAACCCCACTATCAGATATTTTCATGTTAAAAAGAAGAAGAAGAAAATAAGAAAAGCAGGGCACTGTTACCGTTCTGCCCTGGAAAGCTGCTGGAAGTGAGAAGGAGCAGCCACCGCCATTCTTTTCACTGTGAAATTCATAGTGTAGAAAATGAGAGGTCTCTGGGAAGCAGGTTTTCATTTTCTCTCCTTTCCCTGCTTGACTCTTTAAAATGTAAATCTTGACACAGCAAACACAAAGCTGATTCTGAAAAATAAAATAAAAGGAGAGAGGCCTTGTAATTTTCCAGCTTGAAAGAGCAATAAGCAAACTGCGATGATGAGGCAGCTGTACAAATGCTGATTAAAAAAGACAATTTCAGAGCGAGAACAGCAATATGCAAAGTGATTATTAACACTAGAGGCCTCTAGATCGTTTGATATATCATAGCCCAAATCAAAGTGTTTTCCTGCAACCCCTAGCTGTATGTACTTGAGTCTTTAAGAAATATTAAAATGTAAATCTTATCATGCTTTTCTAGCTCTGCATCTGAGCCTCAAATACGATGGTACTTATTTTAAGAAATAAGTAAAAATAAGAAATAATGGACTTTATCAATTAAGCAATGCCATCTTTTATAAGTTCGACATTGCCCCAGAAGTTATATTCATATCCCATTCTTTTAAAATTTTAATGTGTCACTGATTACTGTCTATAGTAACTTTAGGTATCCAATACCTAAGTACAATGACATTCAAATATTGTTAGTATTGTACATTATGAAATACACTGTGAAACAATAGAAGTTGTAGCTTATCTGGAGAAGCTTATTTACTCTTAGTTTCCTTCAACTGCCACATTCAAACTGTCCCTTTGCAAATATAGAAAATTATTTGAGGCACTCTACAATTATTTACCTCAGCTATATGCCGACATATCCATTCTGACATTGACTTAGTCTGCCTACCTCAAACTGAAGAAATAATATTTCAGTAATAATAGGGGAGAGCTCCATAATTAACATTTCAACAATATATCTGCAAAGAATCTAACTATGAAATAAAAAAGGTGGAAGCGTGCCTGGATGGTTCACTCAGTTAAGCATCAGACTCTGATTTTGGCTCAGGTCATGATCTCATGGTTCCTGGGATGGAGCCCTGCATTGGGCTCTGTGCTGACACTGTGGAGCTTATTTGGAATTCTCTCTGGCCCTCTCTCTTTCTGCCCCTTCCTCATTCCCTCAAAGTAAACAAATAAACTTTAAAATCTTTTTAAGTGTTTATTAATTTTTGAGAGAGAGAGACGACAGAAGGCAGATGGGCAGAGAGCAAGGGAGATACAGAATCTGAAGCAGGCTCCAGGCTCTGAGCTGTCAGCACAGAGCCTGATGTGGGGCTCAAACTCATGAACCACAGATCATGACCTGAGCAGATATGATAAATCAGAAGCCTAACTGACAAGCAGCTCAGGTTCCCTAACAAATAAACTTAAAATAAAACAGAAAGGGGGAAATAAGCTAAGAAGAACCTGTAGTCACCATCTTGTGATAAGTTAGCATCTTGTGATAGTTCTTCCCCACCCAGAAAGAACTAATGTAGCAACTATTAAGAACTTCTAATTAGGACCAACACTACCAACTTCAAGCCTTATTATAAAGCTGCAGTAATCAATACAGTTTGGTATTAATGAAGCAGGCAGATAAATAAACAGAACAGAAGAGAGAGCCCGGAAATTGGCCCACTGACAAGTAATAGTCAACTGATTTTTTAAAATTTTTTATTTATTTTTGAGAGACAGAGAGAGAGACAGTATGAGCAGGGGAGGGTCAGAGAGAGAGGGTGATATATAATCTGAAGCAGGCTCCAGGCTCTGAGCTAGCTGTCAGCACAAAGCCTGAAGCGGGGCTCAAACCCACGAACTGTGAGATCATGACCTGAGCCGAAGCCGGACACTTAACTGACTGAGCCACCCAGACACCCCAATAGTCAACTGATTTTTGACAGAGGATCACAGGCAATAGAATGGACATGTCTTTTCAACAAATGGTGCTAGAATACCTGGCCATCCACAGACCAAAAAGGAAGAAGAATCTAGACTCACACCTTATACCTTTCACAAGAATTAACTCAAAGTGAATCATAGACCTAAATAAAAATGCAAAATTATACAACTTCTAGAAAATAACATGGGAGAAAATCCAAGTGACCTTGGGTTTAGCCATGACTTTTTAGTTACACACTAAATGCATGATCCAAGAAAGAAAGGGGAAAAAAACCCAGATAAACTGGATTTCATTAAAATTAAAAATATTTTCCATTTTCTTTAAGAAACAAGAGCAACTGTATTCTTTAAAAATTTACTTAGTCATTAGCATTGCCTGCAGAATCTACCAAAACCTAGTCCCCTAAAAAACTTGTGCTCATGCTGACTGCCTCCTGTTTGTTGCTAATCAATGCCACCATCTATGTACTCCAGGCCCTCATAGTCAACTCACCCTTGCATGAGTAATCTGTTTTTCCATTCTCTTCTTCTGGTTTTGGAAAGGCTCAGATTTTGTTGTCTGGCCCTTTGAAGCCAGAGCTTCTGTGGAGATTCCCCCTTCTACACTAGCATGTGCCCATGCATGGTATCTGAGTTGGATGGCCTCCATTTTCCTGCCCCCACCTTCTCCACTTGGATGTGTGGCCCAGGCAGCTGCTCTGAATGGAGGGCAGGAGTGGACTTCCTGATCTTCTAGCTCCAGCAGTTCTGCCATGTAGAGATGCTGGTAGAAGTCAGAAGAAAGAAGAATGAGCTTGATGTATTTGTTCTCCATATGTGTCCCTCTATTGAAGGCCACCACATCTCTCAGATGGTCCTTTCCACAGAGCTATCCTCCCAGGTTCTGGAAATGGATGGTAAGAACCATCTACTTTTATAGATGCTCAGCAAGGGGGCAGACTCCATCATAAACCCACACCTGGGAGAAATGCAGAAGAAGTCGGGACCTGTTCTCAGGGATGGGATGGAGAAAGTGCTAGGCTGAGAAGAGATCTGGGGTCTGGGGACTGGGGGGTTAGGGGCCAGCTGCTAAATCTCTTCCCACTCTGGTATATTCTACTGCTTTCCAGTTGACCAGTCACTATGAAGACACCTTGGGTCGAAGATCAGTAATTGTTTGCAAAGTCTTAAGAATAGATAGATTTTTCCAACATCTTATAAATGTTTTCAAACCTATAGAAAAGTTGAGGGAATCCTGGGTGGCTCAGTCCTTAAACATTTGACTTCGGCTCAGGTCATGATCTCATAGTTTGTGAGTTAGAGTCTCACTTTGGGTGAGCTTGAGCCCCACTTAAGGCAAACACAAGCTCTGCTTCAGGTGATCCTTCACTTCTTTCTCTCTTTCCCTCTCTCCCCCTCATGGGATTCTCTCTCTCTTTCTCCCTCATGCCCTAATTCACTTGCACTCTCTGTCTCTCTCTAAAAAAAAAAAAAAAAAGGGACACCAGAATGGCTCAGTTGATTAAGCGTCTGACTCTTGATTTTGGCTCACGTCATCATCTCACAGTTCTTGAGTTGAATCCCCACATGAGGCTCTGTGCTGACAGTGCAGATCCTGCTTAGGATTCTGTCTCCCAATCTCTCTCTCTCTCTGTCCCTCCCCTGCTTGCTCTCTATGTCTTTCAAAATAAATAAAAATAACTTTAAAAAACTATAGAAAAGTTGGAAGAGTTTTATGTGAGCACTTATATACTATCACCTAGATTCTACATTCAAATATTTTTTTAAAGTTTTTAAAAAATATTTTTCACATTTTCCTGCTGAAAAAGTGAAATGTCAATGACTAGGTAGACTTTTAAATGATACAGTTGCTTGTGGCACCTGGGTGGCTCAGTCAGTTAAGCTAAGGCCATGATTTCACGGTTTGTGGGTTCGAGTCCTGCATTGGGCTTTGTGCTGACGGCTAGCTCAGAGCCTGGAGCCAGCTTTGGATTTTGTATCTCTTTCTCTGACCTTCTCCTGCTCGTGCTGTCTCTCTCTGTCTCTCAAAAATAAATAAAAAAACATTTAAAAAATTTAAATGATACAGTTGCTCATGTCCCTTCAAGAAAATGGAGTATGACTATTATTCTTGACATAGAAATTTTACTCAGATGATACATTTGACATACTTGTGCTTACAAAACTCAATTCATGAATTTTTTAAATGGCATATTTTTATGGCCTGTTATTGACTCTTAATTTCTTAAAAATTCATCAGAGTTAAGTATATCAAATATAGAATCATTCCTATAAATATACATCTAACACACAGCTCCTTATCAAAAAGGAAACCCAGAATCAGCAAATTCTGTTTCCATGCTTTGGTGAGTATACCAAACCCCATCATTGGTCAACTAAGATTTGATAATAGTTAAGCTACAGTCATAATTAGTCACCTTATTCTCTTTGTTCTTTGGCACTTCCATAATATTTTTTGTTTTCAAAGAGCAACTACAAGCAGCATCTCTCTTAGTCATTCAAGAGATAAATCTAGCTGATTGCATCTTTTCTCTGGAATGCAGAACCACAATGACTGTGAATTCTAGATCTGAACAGATATTCAGAAAACATTTTTTAGTTCTTTCTTCCAAGAGAAAGTAATCCTAAGAAAAGTGCTTTGAAATTCAAGGTTTCTAAAAGGAAGAACATGTACGTACTCTAGATTATTAGGAAGTTTTATAGAGATAAATTTAAATGTAGCCCTGTCCTGTAGGATGCATTTGGATTGGTTTCAGACACATATATTTTAGAATGCAGTTCTTACATTGGGCTTTTCCTCTTCTTCTTTTTAGACCCAAATCCCCATCTTAAGGAATATTCAACATTCATGTCTGAAAAGAAATTTTTATTAGCCAAACACCTCCTCCCCCCTCTCATGCCCTTTGCCCCTAGCCCACAGTTATGTCAGATGGCCACTTACAGCACTGGTTTTAAAAACACTGACAAACAGTGGATAGATTCCATAAACAAGAATGTCAGACTCAAGGGGCAAATTCAATGGTGTTGACGGCTCAAGGTCAGGTTCAATTTACTGAATGGTGCAAAAGTCAACACTTCAAAAACCTGGTATCTCATGGGAAATTCCATAGAAAAGAATGCAGAAGCCAGTGTAACAGTAACCAAAGCTGATGGAGGCAGCTGAACAAAAGGGCAGAACAATTTCCTCACCTCCAAGCTCCAGTTCCACAGATCAAATGAGAACAGTTCCAGAGAAAAGCTTAGACTCAAGTATATCATTTTATGTGTACCAGCTACTATAATCTGAAAGAAATTTCATAAAAACATTTGAAGGCTTATTGACAGATTAATCATATCCCACATTGAAAAATCAAGCTTGGAATGCACAACAACAGTAACTAAAAGCAAATAATCTATCACATCTATGTTTGGAAAGAAGAGTAAAGGCAGAGTAATGCAACTTCTGTTGGCATATGTTCAGAGAAGACTGCTGGGAAGGGGACAGGAAAGAACTTCATCATGCCTGAATGGGAATCAGCTGCTTTTCAGGCAGCCTCCCATTGTAACTTATGGATGATTTGAGTGAAAATAAACAGGAGATACATTGGCCTATCATTAATAATTTTGTATGCTCAAAGTAATTTACATTAGAGAACACTTCACCTCTTCCTTGGCGTCTGGCATCTTCACTAGACTTTAAAAATTCATCGACCTTATAGATATTTCAGAAGCTATTTTATGCCCCCTTTCCAATGATGCACAGCTTCTCCAATTTAATGTAGCCATACATAGGTAGGCAGAAATTTTGGGTGGATTTTGTGCACACACATTTGTATGTACATGACACACAGAGAACTACAAATGTTTTCCACAGTGGACTGAATTTGAATTAATGGGGCTTCTTTGGAACATGTTGCTTCTAATTCTTACATTGATTGCTTATTTGGGGTACTCCCCTTTATAACCTATTTCTGAGAAAAAGTCAACATAAGTGGAGTTTAACTGGAATGTTTGTCTATTGACATTTACAATTATATATTGGATAAGAGAAAATGTTATGTGGAAATTAAATAATGGAATTTTATAATGCAGTCAATCCAAGAAGTGTTTGTATCAAATAAACTTTCTAATATGAATTATCATATTTTCAATTTCAAATCCAAACTCCACTTGATCTACTCTATTGGTTATGTGAAAAGTAACTGTACAGAAACAATAGCTTAATAACAGCCCGTGACAGGAAATAAGTGACAATCTCCACATTGAGCCAATTGGGGTTTCATTGTGTTTTAACTGCTTTGGTATCTCTGTTTTACAGAAAACATGTGTGTGTTTGTTTAAATAAAGCACAGATTATAAGTATTTTTCAAATACTAATATCCCCACCTTGCAATATCAAGTAGAAATTTGACAATATAAATTTTAGTTCTAAATGGAACTAAATGGAAGACCAACACATTGTCTAATGTGTGTGTGTCATCCTCTAGAAAATCCAGTCATTCAGAGTCTTTGATCTCTACTCTGGGCATGCCTGAGACTAGTGTGAATCATCATGTGGCCATCAGGCTACTAGCAACCAGAATAAAGTGGCAAAGATGCCATATATGGTGTGTTGGTGTAAGGCTTAGCTAGTTAGAACAGATCCACACCAACTGATGACAAACACAGTACTGAAATGCCAAGCCATGACTCTTTGTCAAGTGAAAAGTCTTAAGAAATATGCAATACATTTATAAAATTTTGTCTCTCACTTTGATCTGTGGCATGCAACTTCCCTTGCTCCTATCATTTTAATTTTTAATTAATACTTTGAGCATTTCCTGCAGAGTGAGTCACCCATAGACATTCTTTTTGCTACTACCAGTAGCTTATAATCTTCATAGTTAAGTCTGTTTTCAAATTGCTTTTCCATATTATGATGTTCCTAGACATTTGTAAAAGGTGGCATCAGTTTTCCCTTGTAGGGCTAGGGGCCAAGAGCAGCCCACTCAGGCTGAACTGTTCACAAGTGTAGGAGATATCAAGACCTATGTGAAAAAGTGAGTGTTGTCTCAGATAGTAAGAGGCAAAAAAACAGAGGAAACCACATACTGATCCTGAAGAACACCACTGTGAAGTTGCTGCTACTCATCACATTCATAAGTGATCCAAAGGAAAGTCCAAAAGGAAGAAACTCCCTCAAAAAGCAACAAGGAATAAGGATGAGAACAGGATGGTTGGTGGTTCTTAGCCAGAAAATGCTGATGTTTCTCTCCTATGAGATGCCTGGTGTGGAATGTATCTGCAGAGCAGCAGCTTATGAAGCCATACCGATCATTCCGTCCAGCTCTGTGACACAAGCTGCCCTTGTTAAATGGCAGTTTAAATGAGTTATCAGTTGGTGCAACTGAACAGCATACTGGAGGTGTTTGGCAGCTGTGTCTTGTACCAGCCATTCTTTGACAAAGTGCTGCAGCCTTTCCAGCTGTCCCTCCTTGACCTTCTCAGGAAACATATCCATTGACTCAGTCCAAGTGGGTCCCAGAGGGTTACTCTTCATTTCCAATATGTATAACATGGCTCTAACAACCTGAAAAATAATTCAAAAATTTCCCAAAGTTGTTGGCATGCAAATGGGAGCTAGTGAACGCCGGACAAAAAAATAGGGGGCTAACTATCAGCCACCAGGTCCTTGTCCCATCCCTTTCTATTCTTAGAGACCTGGGCTCTGTTGCACTAGGGCAAATGCAGCCTGCCCCTCAAAGTGTTACTCAAGTGCAGTGCTGACTTCATCTGGGTGAATTTCATATGATAAACTAAGGGGGACACTTTTTTGGGCTGCATGTCACCAAAAAAATATATGCTGACCTCTACACTGATGTTGGACATAGTCCTCCCTAATTCTAGGTAGAGGGGATCCCATTCGGCAATGTGACTGTCTCACACTTTCTCCTCTTTGTTGTCACTAACTCTCTGAGACTATCTCCTTAGTTGTGTCTGATGGTCTTGTCTATCCCTGGAAAGTTAGAATTGCTGAATTGGTCATATGTGCTAATCATCACAGGATGGAGAGGCAGCAGCCAAGACAGCCCCTGAGGGAACTGATCAAAAGTGGAGACATCTTCCCAATGCCCCAGCATGCTGCCACGGTGCAGTAGGACTGCCAGCCCACGCCTGGTTTCTCTATCTCTGTAACGCCAGTGCCCAGCCACATGTTCAGGTAGGGAAAAAACGTTCAGTAAAGATAGACTGAAGAAAAGTTGGCTTTCTTGCAAAGGAGTCATCTAATCTTGCCTCTTGATGAATCATTTTTTTCTGTTTATAAAATGGGAGGATATCACCCAGAAATTTCAAAAGGCAGAGCAAATGTTCATGATGTTTCTAGACCATCCAGAGAAGATGATGTAACATGAGTACAGAGCATATTTGGATTGCAGACCTTGACCTGTTTCCCCCAATAATCTCTTTCTTTCTTCCCTGCTGAGTGTTACCCCGTTGCTGCCCAGGTTGGAATGAGTTGTACATTGCCATGTACAATTTTCCTTTGTTGCAAATACCATGCAGAATCATATTCCCCCCAGCAGTGAAAGCCTACAAATAAAAAACTGAGCCCAACTTTTATTTAAAGTTGTTTCAGTGGATTCTTAATCAACTTGCTGACTTAGAAGGAGAAAACAAATATTTTTACCCATTGTGTGCTCTGCCATTTTATGCGTAGCCACTTACGAAGGGAGTGTCCATTTGTATCCATTCAACAACTGAAGTCAGCTGTATTTGGAAACCATTGTTGGGGGGCATCTGGATGGCTCAGTTGGTTAAGCGTCCAGCTTCAGCTCAGGTCATGATCTCATGGTTCATGGGTTTGAGCCCCGCATCGGGCTCTGTGCTGAAAACTCAGAGCCTGGAGCCTGGTTCGGATTCTGTGTCTCCCTCTCTCTCTCTGTCCCCTGCTCATGCTCTCTCTCTCTCTCTCTCTCTCTCTCTCTCTCTCTCTCTCTCTCTGTCAAAAATAAATAAAACATAAAAAGAAAACCATTGTTGAGAATATCAGAAAGTAAAAATACAGATGTAATTATTACATGAGAAGTAGTTGGATAGAGAATCTAGAATGAGGTCTCAGAGGGGGAAAATTTTATTATACGTAAAAGCAAACACCATATTTCTAGGAAAATGTATATATTTCCATTCTGCATGAAATAGAATTTTGTTGAAGAAACAGGAGTAAAGAATGAGGCATTGCAGTGAAATATCTATTCCACAAAAATCAGTTCCTCATTAAGATAATAATGGTGTCCCCCTGAACATGACTGAATGTCTGATCTAATATGAATAAACTGATGTGAGATTTGAGTTAATTGCAAATGAGATGTAGATTGTTTTGGAGAGAGCTGATGTAAGAGAAGGAAGACCCAAAGAGCTCTGGTTTGAAGGACTAATCCCAGATTCTTTCAGAAAGAGGCTGAGGAGGAAGTTTTGCATGCCCTCCACCAGTTTAAATAGACATCTGCAAACAGAACAAGAAGTAAGAAAATGAAGCAGGCTCTCCTTTAAAAATGTCTCAAATACTAATAGAAACAGTTAACACTTTCTCTAAAGTCTGAGAGGTCTGAGTATGTGAAGTAGAATATTCATTACTATTTGTTTAGTGCTCAATTTCATAGATTAATACACTTAATACCGTCAGATTTGAAAAACAAAAGTTTTTTTGGAATTTAACAATTGATGACAAATTTAATTAATTATATGTCTAAGAATATTCTACATGATCATACTCCATTTACCAAGGCAAATTTGTTCACTCATTCAAACACTAGTTGCAACAGAGAAAATAAACATAAATGCAATGTCTACAAAACATATTTCTTCACTTCTCAAAATGATTCCATCCTGCTAACACCATGGATTTATTTCATTTCTTTATTACTTTTGTTACTATTTTTTATATGTTCCCAGGGTTATTATTAATATACTTATTTTGATATTTTCCCAGGGGTTAAGTACTAGTATTTTGATTCCTCCTTGTTGTGCCACCATCTTACCAGATCCCAGGGACAGAGAATTCCTTCTCAGGCCAGATGCCATTTAGGAAGCTGAGACTTCCAGGCACCAGACACAAGTGCTTCTCTTGAGGGCATTCAACTGAGGCTGGGACAATTAAACTTGCACTTCCTTCTTTTCTTTTTCTATTTTTTGAACTTTTCTAATTGTGTTTTTTTTTTTTTTGAGAGAGAGAGAGAGAGAGAGAAAGCGAGAGCGCGCGTGAGCAGAGGAGGGACATACAGAGAAGGGAAGAGTAGAATCTCAAGCAGATTCCATTTTCGGTGCAGGAACTCCATCTTACAACCTGAGGATCATGACCTGAGCCAAAATCAAGAGTCAGATACTCAACCAACTGAATAATCTAGCCTGCACTTCTTTTTATACTTAAACTTCAATAGGATTTGTTTCTGTTTTAGTGAGAATATTTAATATGAGATATACTCTCTTAAGAAATTTTTAAGCATACAATATAGTATTGTTACTTGTAAGCACAATACTATACAACTGTGCTCTAGAATCTGTTCACATATGCAACTTAAACTCTATACCCTCTGAATAGTGAGGAAATGAGGGGCTACTATTCAATGAGACACTTTCCATTCTAGACCTGCTGATTAGGTTTTAGGGTTTTACCAACACTAGTCACAGTCTCCCTTGTAGTGGGTTGAACGGTGGCTGCCTAACTTCTAGAACCTGTTAATGTGAACTTATTTGGAAAAAGAGTCTGCCAATGTATGATTAAGTTATGGATCTTGAGATGAACAGATCATCCCAGATTACTTGGGTGAGCCCTAAATGCAGTGACAAGTTGATTCCTTGAATGTTGCCCACACTTCTCTCTCTCTTTAGTTAAACCTCGGAGTAGAGTTTTATTTTCCTATTGGGATGGTGAATAAGACCCTAACTCAACACATTATGTTCTCATATAGCCTAATTTTTTTTTTACTTTACTTGTTTTCATCAACTGCTAAAGTTTACTTCTACATTGACAGAAACCACAGTTCATTCTTTGTTCCAAGGTGAAACATAATATTTCTTGTAAGAAAGTCTATTTTTGAGATAGCCATGCAAACACACATGAAGAGAACAAATGGGACAAATTAGTGACAAAGTAAATTGACTCTAAGTAAAGCAGTTTCTCTGGTACTAATTGGACCTCAAGTTTGGTTGATTGGGTGGCTGGTTGGTAAAAGGCAGTTCTCTGTATTTTTTATTATATGCAATAATTTATACACTTTATTGTATACAGCAAAACTTAAGGGATCCTTTTCAGGCCATGTTCTGGCTGCCCTTCAGATGGTCAAACTGACCAGTAGACATATCTAAACTGTGGGGAGATTGAGAACAGATTTCTCTTCAAATGAGATGGGGAGCTGGATGTAATTAACTTACTTTTTAGAACATCTATAGATTTATGAAAATTTTTGAATATTTGTGAATTTCCATACTCTGTACCCCCAGTTCCCCTGATTATTAACATCATTCATTAATATGGTACATTTGTTACATTTAATGATTTCAGACACATTATTATTAACTAAAGTCCATAATTCACCCATATTTCCTTAGTTTTGTCTAACGTATTTTCTCTGTTCCAGGACCCCCTCCAGGAGATGTTATATGAGTCATCCTATCTCTCTAAACTGTGACAGGTCCTCCCAATGTCCTTGTTTTGATGATTGACACTTTTAGGAAGTACTAGTCAGGTGTTTTGTGGACTGGGATTTGTCTTATTTTTTTTTTTTTTTGTAATCAGTCTAGGGTTGTGGGTTTCAGGGGGAAATGCCATATTACATTAAAGGGACATACAATTCACATGACTTACAACAGCTGATACTTATCTTGACCATCTGACTGAGGAGTATTTGTCAGAAGGAAGGCACTATTTGTAGTCAACACTAATGGATGAGAACTTATGCTCCACCTCCTTGAGAGGGAAATAGCAACACAAAGTATCTGGAATTTTTCTGAATGAGAAATTTGGTCTTCTCTCCAGATTACTTATTTATTCAATCAATTGTTTACATCAGTCTAAACTCACAGATATTATACTTTGGTACATAATCGAATACTACTTTATTTTGTTGCTTACATTGTTCCAGCTTTGGCCATTAAGCATTCTTTCAGTTGACTCTTCTCTTTCCTTGGCATATATCCACAACTTGGGGATTTTGTAAATTTTTTAGTACTTCATTACTTTCTGGCACTACAAGATGTTCCAGGCTCATCTTGCATAGTTCCTGATCCAGTCCTGGAATCTGCCATTTCTCCAAGGTGGGAAGCTGGATTTTATACAATAACACTTAGTATGGATAAACATGAATTCCTCTGTGTCCCCAAAATTTATTGCTCCAATATGAGGGTGTGGAATGAAAACATCAAAGATGCAAGGAAACAGCCATATAATGGGACCTCAAGCTGCTCCTTGAAAACTAGTAACTGGACCCCTGCATTTCTTGAGATAGTTGGTTTAAAGTTTCTGTCTAGTAATTTTAATGTATTTACTTTCTCAGGGACAGTTTCTGTTGTGTTCTTATCCTGTGAATGAATCACATTGTCCTGTCTCTTCACATGCCTCATAAATATTTTTTGTTGTTGAAACTGAACATTTTGCATATGATAATGGAGAAACTCTGGATATCAGACTCTCCGCAAGGTTTGTTGTTGCTTTCTGAGGGTTGTAGTGGTGCACGTGTTTGTTAAACTTTCTAAATTATTTTTGTAAAACCTCTATTCTTTATCATGTGTTTCTGAATTTTTCTTTTATTTAATTTAGTAGTCAGTGTTGACAGAGATTTCCTTAAATGCCTGGAGGTAAAAAAAAAAAAAGGAAGGAAGGAAGGAAGAAGAGAGGGAAGGGAGGGAGGAAGAAAGAAAAAAGGAAGGAAGGAAGGAAGGAAGGAAGGGTGGAAGGAAGGAAAGAAGGGTGGAAGGAAGGAAGGAAGGAAGGGTGGAAGGAAGGAAGGAAAGAAGGAAGGGTGGAAGGAAGGAAGGAAGGAAGGAAGGTAGGAAGGAAGGAAGGAAGGAAGGAAGGAAGGATGGAAGGAAGGAAGGATGAGCAGAGCAGGGAAGGAGAGGAGAGAAGCTGGGTAGAAGGATGGTGGAGGGAAGGGGAGGAGAAGAGGAGGGAAGCAGAGGACCTGAGGACAAGGTCTGCTCTCCCATCCCTGGAACCCCCAGCTGACAAGGGAAATGTGGGATGTCATCTTGAAGGCTTGTACCAAGCTGGAGAGGGGTGTCAGGCAACAAGTTAAAATGCCCAAAGCTCTCTTGTCCTTTGGTTGTCTTTTTCTTTATTAAGTATTTGTTTGACTGCTATAAAGCTTTAGCTATCTTCCAGAGCTCTGACCACTAGTTCTGAAAGATTTTTCCAGTTTCTCCCGTGTCTCTGGGAAGGAATGAGACTCAGAGTTCCCTAATCTACCATTTCCATTGATGTCAGTCCTCCATTTGAGGCCTGAATTTTGCAGCCAATAATTCAAGAGAGCAAAGTTTTTACCTTCTCTTTGACCCTTACAGCAAGCTTGAAGCAAATCACATAAACAGAAATAAAGAATCTTCTGTGGGAATACCTGGATGGCTCAGTTGGCTAAGCGTTCGACTTTGGCTCAGGTCATGATTTTGCAGCTCATAAATTCAAGCCCAGGAGTCCTGCACTGGGCTCTGTGATGACAGCTCAGAGCCTGGAGCCTGCTTTGAATTCTGTGTCTCTCTCTTTGCTCTTCCCCCAGCTTGCACTCTTGTCTCTCTCTCTCTCAAAATAAAAAATAAAGCATTAAAATTTTTTAATCTTCTGTCAAAATTAATAGATGCACTGATGTGGCGAGAATGTGGCCAAATCAGAAAATATTACTTTAAAAATATTCTATATTCTGGTTTGAATAGCATCAGTTCAATGAGTTAAGGATGAGTTTGTGCTAGTCATCAAGTCATGAGCACCAGAATGGTCTGTTGTGCCTAATGCTCATCAATAACTGGCATTTATTAAGTACTTCATATGTGCCCAGACCCTCAATAAATGTTTTATGTTATATATTCCACTTAATGCTTTTGAGATGGATATCGATTATTTGAAAGGGAATAAACTTGGATTTGGTTATGTCAAAACCTTATGTACTATCACACAGTAAGTACATAATAATGTCAAGATTCAACTCAAACATTCTTACTCCATAGCCACTCATAGGAATTAAGAAGTCTGTAAGAATTAAATACTCTTTTCTCATATATACAAGGCTTGATGAAGACACACCTGTGAAATGTGGGGACTGCATCTAACAGTTGGTACAGGGAGTGTGAGAAAGACAGTTCTGATCAGTGGCTGGAGTGTCTGGACTCAGCCATCTGCCTTCCTTCTCTTCTGCTAACACCCTGAGATCCAATCCAACTCTACCAGCTTTCCAAAACCTAAGTCAAGTCCTCCAACACCACTCTCCTCACCACCTAAATCTCCATCCCAGCATGGGAGAAGCTGGACCACAGAGAAAAAGATCAGAGAAATCAGGACATTTTCCCCCCACCCCCAATACACAAAGTAGAACAGAAAGGACACAGTTTTCTTAGCCATTCACACCACTAAGAGATTTTGACAGTTTCTTAGAATATGTTGAAAATTAATGTTTATATCATTTATGTTTGGTATGTAAAATGCATACATAATGGGAATCTATCCTAAGTGACAAATACAAAGACGTGTGTATGTATTGTTCATCAGAACAATATTCATAATGGCAAGTAATGACATACAACTTGAATATGCAACACCTCAAGGAATGCTAAATAAAGGTGAGTGTGTGTGTGTGTGTGTGTGTGTGTGTGTGTGTGTGTGTGTCCCATGTAACTCCCATGGAGGCAGGGGTTGATTTATGTAATTTCCTGTGTTTCCCCAGTATTGACCACTATGCCTGCCACACAGAACTAATTCTTTAACTATGTGTTGAATAGATGAATAAAAATAATGGAATAATTTGCTGTCCATAAAAACAAATTTTCTTTTTTTCATGTCTTATTTATTTTTGATACAGAGAGAGACAGAGCGTGAGAGGGGGAGGGGCAGAGAGAGAAGGAGACACAGAACCGGAAGCCGGCTCCAGGCTCTGAGCTAGCTGTCAGTACAGAGCCCGACACGGGGCTTGAACCCACAAACGTGAGATCTGACCTGAGCTGAAGTCGGGGGCTTAACCGAATGAGCCACCCAGGCACCCCATAAAAACAAATTTTAAAAAGCATGGATAATTGCTTGGAATATAATTTTAAATACAGTTTAATTTAAACAGCAAAATACAAATTGCAAGTTTAATTTGCAGTTCTAATCTTAAAAATCAGTTGGATTGAAAAGAGGGCTATTGGAAAATTAACTAAATATTAACAATGGCTATTTCTAAGTGATAACATTATGAATGATCTTTAGTTTCTCCCTTATTGTTTTGAATTTGCATATTTTTAAAAAAGAATAAATTATTTTTAACAAGGAAAAAAACATCTAAAACACTGGTTTTTGATGACGTGCCTCTACATTTCATTTCCAGGTGAGGTGATTCTAGAGCATATTAAAAGATCACTTAACAACATAAGCAGTTTGGTAGAAAAGCAGATTCTTAATTATTGGTGATTTTCTTTTTTCCAGTAGGCTTCATGACCAATGCAGGGCCCGTTGTGGGCTTGAACTCACATGGTGAGATCATGACCTGAGCTGAGATCAAAGTGCCACTCAGGTGCCGCACATTGTTGACTTTTTAAGGCTTACTACCCACCCCTAATTGCCTGTAGAAAGAGAAAATAGAGGTGACAGATGTCAAGTAGATTTCTTTAATTTTTTTTATAGCTTTGACTTTGGAACTATGCAATTTTGCATTATTTATTAAGAAAATTTAAATACACTTCAAAAGTACCCCCTAAAAAAAGTGAATGAAACAAATAAACCTGTGTATCTAGATGGTAGCATAACCACTCAGAAAGGAATTATGCTGGGTTTTAAAACACAAACCCTCAGGAGTGCCCAAGTGGCTAGATTGGTTCAGCGTCCAGCTCCAGCTCAGGTCATGATCTTGCTGTTTGTGAGTTCGAGTCCTGTGCTGACACCTCAGAGCCTGGAGCCTGCTTGGGATTCTGTGGTTCCTTTTCTCTCTGCCCTTCCTCAGCTCATGCTCTCTCTTAAAAATAAATAAATGTTAAAAAATGTTTTTAAAACACAAAATTTTAGGGGTGCCTAGGTAGGTGGCTTAGTCAGTTAAGCATCCAACTCTTGATTTCAGCTCAGGTTCTGCTTTCACCTTTCATGTGATTGAGCCCTGCACTGGGCTCCACACTTACAGCACAGAGCCTGCTTGGGATTCTATTTCTCCCTCTCTTTCTGCTCCTCCCTCACTTGTACTCTCTCTCCCTCAAAATAAATAAACTTAAAAAAATAAAACACAAAATTTTAACTATCTGTTCATAGTAGGATATACCTGAAGGACAAAACGAAAAGCCTAAAACCATGTTCATGATGGTGGTAATGTCAGTGTTGTTGTTATGTTTTGTAGTACATATCTACATATTTAAGTTGGCATTGCAAACTGATATTTTCCACATGGTTGAAGGGAAACAAGATAAATGAGGGTAAGTAAAAACCCTGTCATCTAGAGTTCACTTTGGAAATATCAGTGTAAACTTATGACTTCTCTTATCTTTGAAAAAAAATGCACATAGTATTTCCTACTTCTGTGCACTGAAAAGGCCTAGAAATAAAGACTAACCTTTGGTATGGATGTAGCATGACATCTCCAATTGCAGCGTGCCAGTAACATATTTTGCTAATGAAAGTCTGGCTCCTTGAGAAATGGCTGATTCCAATGGACAAGATAAATCTGAGACATCTGGTCATACCAGAAGGCAAGGAAGCTGTCTAGCCTGCTAGGATCTTGTCAAAAAGACTTAGAAATCAACTAAAATGGGTTTCCACTGGCCAAAAATGGAATGATTTGAACATCAACACAGATAACCACAATGGATTGAAACACATTAAATATGATTTAATCTAATTTATAATACTTTAAAAAACCTTAACTTATAAGTTAACCTTGGATATATGGTTAAGAACCAACTGCTTATTTTAAAACTGTTTTTTTTATGATTAAAGAAATCACTTGTATTCTGGTTCCTGAGAGATTTTTCTTAATACCTCAAACTTCTGATATTTGCCTCCAAGACTGTTTTACCTCTTTTGGAAGACATAAGAAGCACAGCAGTATAGACGGTGTGCAGAGAATATAATGCAATGGTAAAATAAAAATGAATGCTCCAAGAATAAGAGGCAATAGAGAATGTTCCTGGAGCAGAATTAGAATACACTGGTCTGTGGAAATCAATATATATTATAGGAAGGTGCCATCACGTGCTTATCAGGACAAGAGCAAAATTAACTAATCCTCTTTCCAATCTAAAGAACACGCAATATTATGTAGAGCAAAGAAAATATATTTTGAAGGATGCCTGGTCAAATGGCATACTATGTCATTTACGTGCACTGACAATGTAGCTCTAACAACTGACTTGGTATATTTCACTCTTACCTACTGGTTCCCTCAGGCCTTTTCACAGTTTTGCATCTGTTGTTCCCAGTTTATTCTTAGTTGGTAAATAGCCAAAGTGTTAAACACAACATTGATACTGCTTTGTGTGTGTGTGTGTGTGTGTGTGTGTGTGTGTGTGTGTAACCTGTTGTCAAGTTAGCTCACATATGGTGTTTACAGTGTGCTCTTGGTTTTGGGATACATCACTTGATACACACATGATACATCACTTACATACAACACCCAGTGCTCATCCCAACAAGTGCCCTCCTCAATGCCCATCTCCCATTTTCCCTTCCCCTCCACCCCCATCAACCTTAAGTTTGTTCTCTGTGTTTAAGAATCTCTTATAGTTTGCCTCCCTTTCTGTTTCTAACTATTTTTTTCCTTACCTTCTCCCATGGCATTCAGTAAAACTGTTTTTTTTCAAAGCAGGAATAGAGAGAAAAATTTATTAGGCTTTTTCTATAAATTCTGAACATAAGACTAACCTAATAGTCAACAAGGGAAAGTTTCTTAAATTATCTCAGCTTTAAATAAACAAAGCATGATAGAATTAGGGCTCCTGGGTGGCTCAGTTGGAAGAGCATGGGACTCTGGAACTCGGAGTTGTAAGTTTAAGCCCTACATTGGGTATAAGAATTACTTAAATAAGATAATTAAAATTTAGCAAAAACGAATGATAGATTCATAATATCACATTTTTCAATATTAATGAGTTAATAAATCTAAGCAAAGGCTATACCAATGGCTGAAAAACATCAGAAAACAATGACGACAACAACAAAAGCAAGACAATCACACAGGATGTGCCTCCTGATGGAAAGCTGCCACCATAACGTGGTCTAGTCAAAAAACAAAACAAAACAAAATCAAGCATGAATCTTTTTACTTTGAGTTTATTTATTTATTTTGAAAGACAGAGAGAATACTCATGCACTTGCCAAGCAGGCTCTACATTGTCAGAGCAGAGCCTGAAACAGGGTGTGAACACAAGAACTGTGAGATCATGATCTGAGCAGAAATCCACACTCAGACGTTTAACTAATTGAGCCACCCATGCACCTTAAATCAAGTGTGAATCTAATCAAACATCTAGATCTATTTGCCAATCTAAAAGAGCTATAGGAAATTTTACATGAGGTTGAGATTAAAGAAATCCAGACTATAGGAAACCCCTACCAACCATCCAATTTCTTTAACAAGAAAAATTGATGTAGGTAAGAACAAAATTGACTTATTTTGCAATTAATATGTAGACCTCATGTGCATCTCAATTTTAAAAAACTTAAATATCCAATTAGGGAAATGTGAAAACCGATGGAATATATGATGACATTAAATAATACTGCTGACTTTTTGTAAGAGAAAGCTTGCATGGTTAGGAAGCTGGGGCACTTTTGTATATAGAGTTGAAAAGTCCAAAAGTTTTTAAGATTCTCAACATTGCCCCCAAATGTTTTTCCTATGGTCACACAGATAATTGGTCAGGCTCAGGTTGAAATACTGTGAATTGTCACAAAAAGACATGAGTCACCCCTAAAAGATAAAAATTACTCTACATCTGCAAACCCATTTTTTAAAAGGTAGTTTCCTAATGTTTTCAGTATCAAAACTCATAATTTTCAGTCTCCATTGCCATGAAATTATTCCATAAGTGTTCTTAATTTGCTTTGATATCTGGGAATGAAAGTTGGAATGACTATAAATGTTAATCTTTTATTCAAGTATTTCATCTTGGGCATCACGCCTGTCAGGTCACTCCACTGAGCAACTTTGAACTCAGATGTCTGGCAGAATGGCAGAGAATTTTAAATTTTTTTCTTAGTTTTCCCAGTTAGCCTGAATTGACCAGAAATCCCTTTGGGTATGTTGGGAATAACTCAATACAACATTTTGTTATAAAAGGGTTTTTAATGGCATCTATTGTACTTAAAATCTAACAGCCAGAGAACCAAAATCTGATCAGCACGGTGGTCTTCCAATGTCCTCAGTGTTTTTTTTAAATTTTTTTAATGTTTATTTATTTCTGAGACAGTGAGCATGAATGGGGGAGGAGCAAAGAGAGAGGGAGACAGAGGATCCAAACCAGGCTCCATGCTGATAGCAGAGAGCCCAATGCAGGGCTCAAGTCCACAAATCATGAGATCGTGACCTGAGCCAAAGTCAGACATCCAACTGACTGAGCCACCCAGGTGCCTCTGTCTTCAGTGGTTCTGATTCAGAAGACACAGGACTTACTAACCCCAACAGTCACACACTGTTTTAATGTTAGACAACTTTCTTTCCCCAATATTTCTTTAATCAATAATTTTTCTTTGGCAAAACTGTGAAATATTTTACATCACTGATTGGTAGTATCAAAACCATAGAAAATTGTCAGTTCAGTGGGAAAAAATTAGAAATAATTGTAGAAGCTATGTCAATGTCTAAATATATGGCACACAGGTAGATTTTCTTAGTTACCTCTTAAAATTATTTGCACATTACTATCTGCTAGAGGTTTCAATGGGTCTTTACTATGAAAGACTTAGTAATTGACATCAGAGTCCCGCTGAATACAATGATAGATTATATGCACACTGTACTTGGGTTTTACTCTCCAACAGTCTCGGCTTATTGTCTCTGCTGTTCCCATAAAACCATTTGCACTCATGTTATGGGTGGCTGTTTAGAACAACTGTGACACTCTTCAAACAGCCTTACAATTTCCTCTGAATGTGCAGGGCCATATAAAAAGAAACCCAAGTGTCAACATCTCCCCATGGCACTTTAGGGAAGCCCCTCAGTTCTCCTTTCCATTTGCCTTCTAGAACCACCTCACCTGCTCTGTGGCATGAATTTCATTTGGGGCACAGTTGTGCCCCTCTGTTGAGTTCCATTTTGGCTGGCAGCTCTGGACTGGAGTTCAGTGTTCACCTCTACTGTCGGGTAGTTCTCACATTTGCTCTTGCTGATCATACCAGGTCCCTTGGCTCTGCATCATGGAGCAATGGAGAAGCTTTGCACCACTGTCCTGTCCAGCTTCCCAGTATCTTACCTCCAGCCAGGACAACACCCGATGGTACTAGGGGAACCATCCACGCAGCATGTCTTTAGAAATGTTGACTCAAAAAGAAGCTTATTTCTGATGGGAAGGTCTACGATTCACCTGCTCTCATTTGACTCATATTCATTAAGTTATTGAAAGCAAATTGGCCCTTGGATATGCATCTTCCCTCTTTAGAGTTCAAAAACAACAGAGAAAATAATGAACAATAGCAAAATCTTGAAATGAATTAAAAGAAAGTACCTTCTTTCTTTCTTTCTTTTTCTTTTCTCATTTTTTTTCTTCTAGTGTCTGATGTCCTGACATGAAACCTTGTGCCAAAATGCTTCTTGAGTGACTTTCTTCTGTGCAAAAAGCCTTTATCTTAATATTCTAAAATTCATCATTGGTGCATCTAAGCCTTGGGCTTCTTCATTCTGTCTGACACATGGTAGGTTCTTATGATTTGAGGAGTAGGGCTACTTTCAACTATACAAAAATTTTGCATTAAATTTTTGGAAATAATATGTTTGGAGAGCATGGTTGGCCCAGTTGGTTTAAGCGTCCAACTCGATTTTGGCTCAAGTCATTATCTCACCGTTCATGGGTTCAAGCCCTGCTTTGGGCTCCACGCAGACGGTACTGAGTCTGCTAAGGATTTCCTCTCTTCCCCTTTGTCTCTGCCCTTCCCTCACTCTCTATCTCTCTCTCAAAATAAATAAACTTTAAAAATAGTTTTAAGAAAATGTTTTCCTCTTTTTTGCTGTTCTCTTCCTAGAAATCCTATGAGGATGCTTGATCTTCAGTATTGATTCTTTGTATCTTATTTGTCTTCTCAAATTTTTTACTTCCTTATCTTTTGGTCTGAAAGATTTCTCTAATTTTACCTTCCAGGTTTCAATTAAGTTTGGTTGTTGAGATCATACCTTTTTAAAGTTCTATAAGCTTTTTCCTGTTTGTTCCTCTGTAGCATCCAGTTCTTGCAGAATGGATAATGTGTTTTTGTTTTAAATTTTCCTCACTTAGTAATCATTTCCTGTAATTGTTATTGGTTCTATGCTTTTCTTTTTCTGTTTTCTTTTCTCTTATTTTACAGACCTGCTGCATATGTCCAGTGATCTTTCTGGAGACCACACAATAAGAAGGCTAGTGGGAGATCCTAGGAGTGAGCAAGGTTATTGACCAGCAGGCTTTTTGCAGATGACCAGGCACGATGTTTGGGCCACAAGCTCCCAGGTGCAAAATATATGTCTTACTTTAGATGCCAGTCTACAGAGAAGCTTCCCTAGCTTTACCCAAAGAGTGAGTTCATTTTTTTTTTTTAGAAAAAAATGATCAACTGGCTTTTTCATTTTTGCTCTGCTTTGCTGGGAGGATAGATGCCTAGCTGTTGGATATTCTGCCCAACGTGGTGGTGTAGAACTCAGGTTGGGAGACATTCTCTATTAGAAACCTCTTTTTGTTTCAGGTTCAACCCTCTATTTGCCTCCAGTAGGCTGGGCTTCTCTGGTCAAATGCAGGGCTGTTGATTTCTTTCTTGTTCATGTTGTGGCCTGGCTAGGAAGTATGTGCATGTTGCTACTACACATATCAGGTTTAATCACTTTCAAATGTCTTCAAAAGACTTACATTATGATGTGGTTTCAACCAAAAATATTTTAGGTACACAGGATGGCATGACAATACAACAGGGGTATACATTTAAGAGAAGCAAATATCCACTGTAAAGAAGTGTGC
>NC_043703.1:81558945-81574049 GCF_006229205.1 Suricata suricatta | reverse complement strand
CCCTCTTCATTTTATTCTCAATACAGCAGTCAGAGAAAGCCTATTAAAATATGTCTGATCATGGCACCCTTCTGCTGAGAACCCTCAAAGGTATCCAACTTTGAGAGAAGCTGTATGCCATGAGCCCTGAGTATCCCTGCCTGTGCTTGCTTGCTGTGCCAAACTGCAGGCCTTTTCCCTCCTCTGACAGAAAGCACAGTCTGTAGCCGGCTGTGTAGACACAGGTCAAGGAGACAATGCCTAAGTATCAAAAAAGGGCCCCTTACCATGAGGAGAGAGATTGACATGTCTTCTCTTTCCTATAATGCTTGCTGCTTGTTCAGAACTCTTGGCTCTGGTTCTTCTTCTGTAACACAACCCACTGCAGGTACAGATACCCATGATGGGCCCTTGTGTCTCCTCTGGGGGATTCCGGGGGTACAGAGAACTAGACACAAACCAGTATGAAGACCTGAATACTGCTTTGCCATATTTGTCTGTGGTCCAAGAGTCTCATGCCTTCTGCCTCCAACCATGAAACAATAAGCACACTTGATAGTTTGCAAAAAGGGCAAAGGTATAGGCCCTACACAGTTCCTAACACCCATCGCATTCAGTGTAAAAGCAATGACCTCCTAAATGCCTTGCCTGCCCTCTCTGATCCCATCTCCCAGTCCCGAGTCTCCCCAGTTCCCTCCCCCAGCGTGGGAGGCAGCGGGGGTTGGTGGTTTGGGGAAGAAGCTCCTCTTGGCCCTTGGCACAAGCACAGCACTCTCCTGCCTCAGGACCTCCTCAGCTTCTCTTTAAGTGTAGCCTCTTCTGATTTAATGCATCATGGGCTGTCTGTCACCTTCCCAGTTTTCCTGAAGTCCCACCTCCCTTGAGGCCTGCCCACCCACCCATCTCAGGTTTGTGAGACACCTCAGCTTCTGCTTCTTTGTCCCCCAGTGCTCTTTATCACACCTGCATTTTCCTCAGCTATTTTCTCGCTATCCCCTGAGGACAGCATGCCGGTAGTCAAACAGAAGAGTTTATCTATTCAGCTTGTAGAGAGCCTACCATGTGTTGAGTGCTGGGCTGGGCAAATGAGTACCATGATGAAATATCCCACATATCCATCAGGACTGCTAAAATTAAAGATGGTGAAAATGCCAAATGTTTGTGATGATGTTGAGAGACTGGATATCTCATACCTTGCTGGTGAGAATGTAACATGGTCCAGAGACAGTGGGAAATAATTTGACAGCTTCTTTAAAAACCAAACATTTACCATATAGCTCAACAAATGCACTCCTTGACACTTATGCTGAAGAACTGAAAATGGTATGCCTCCCACAAAACCCTCACAAGACTGTTCTTGCAGCTTTATTGTGTTAGTAACTAAAAACAGGAAACACTAAAATGTCCTGTGATGAGTGAATGCTTAAGCACTAGAGTACGTTGATACCATGCATCTCAGTGAGAAAAAGAAACTTTTGAAACATACAGCAACTTGAATGGATCTCAAGGATAATATGCTGAGTGAAAAAGTCAATACCAAAGGTTGCAAGCTCTGGTTCCACTTTATTACATTCTTGAAATAAAAATTATAGAGATGGAGAACAGATTGGTGGTTGACAGGCTTAGGATTGATGAGGCTGGGGTGGTATATGGACCATGGATGGGTAGCACAATAGAGTCTTGTGGTGATGGAATAGTTCTGAGTCTTAGTTATGAAAAGTGCATGAAATTGTACATGCAATACAATGATGTACAATTGCCCATACATCTTGTACCAATGTCAATTTCCTGCTTTTAATGCTGTGCTCTCAGTATTTGATATTTTGTTGTATATGATGTGACCATAGGGAGAATTGAGGTGAAGAGTACTTAGGACATCTTGTACTATCTTTGAAACTTCCTGTGAATCTATAATTATTTAAAACGAAAGTTTTCAAAAATTAAAGCAATCAAATAAATAATGAGAATCCAAAGTATGCATATTAAATACTCCTGACATAGAATGTGGGTAAGAAAAACAGGGTGCTTTCAGTGCACTGCATTGCCTGCATATTAGCTTTGCTGGAGTCTAAAAACTTGCATGTAACTGTTGAGTGTGTTATTACACAATAATTGAGTTTTGCTTTCTTTGTTTTCATACTTATACACTAATAAGGATAACTGCTGGCAAAATAATTAATAGGTTGAATTTACTCATATTAATGGAACCCACTAAATGTTCTCCCTAATCAACTGTCATTTATATGCATGTAACAATATATGTATTTACAATAATTCTGCATGCAACGCAAGCCACTGCTGTTTGTTTGACAATTTAATTTTGTGCTTCAACCTTTAGGGAGCCTGACCACTTACAAATTTTTTATCACATTAAAAAATAGAAAAACAGATAGAAACTGTATCATGTGATTGATTGTATGATTATTTATTAAATAGAATTTACTAAAACAAAGTCCCTTTCAACCAAGTAGAGCAATGAGCAGTGGACATCCATGTGTTAAATCCATTTTATGCAACTTTTTAAATTTCTTCCAAATTAGGAAATAGCTATTGAGGACTATAATATACAAGACACTCTCACAGGCCCTGTCTGGATTAGTTTTTAGAAAGCTTTTCTAAATAGAATCTAAACCTGTACATTTAATAGAATTTTCTGTGATGAAAGAAATGTTTTTATCCATCTTATCCAATACAGTAGCTACATGTCTAGTGACTACTTTGAATAAGATATTGGATTTTAAATGTTATTTACTTCAAATAATCTAAATTTAAATTTTTAAATAATCTATATTTAATGGAGCTCTTGGGAGTCTCAGTCAGTTAAGCTTCTGACTTTAGCTCAGGTCATTTTCTCACAGTTCATGGGTTTGAGCCCTGCATCCTGCTCTGTCCTGACAGCTCAAAGTCTGGAGCCTGCTTTGAATTCTGTGTCTTTCTCTCTCTCTTCCCCTCCCCTGCCTGCACTCTACTTCTCTCTCTCTCTCTGTCTCTGTCTCTCTCTCTGTCTCTCTGTCTCTCTCTCTCAAGTAAACATTTTTTAAAAATAAAAATAATCTAAATCTAAATTTAAAAAGTTATTTGTGGCTAATGGCTACCATAGTGGACAGCATAGCTCGAGATATTATCACAGAGGTTTGGGATACCCATCTGTGAATTTCAGAGCACCTTTCCTCCATGAGTCCATACAGAAGAAATTGACAGGACCATTATTGTTCAGAAGTATGAACAGAAAGATCCTAAATCAGACACCTTCCAGCTGCCATTTTCCTGACCTGCCTCCTTGCTGACAGAGGCAGCCTCTTTCACCAGTAGTTGAACAGGTCAGATCTAACTGCCTCAGCCATCCTTGCAACTGGGACAATTCTGACCAGTAGCACATGAAAGGGACTCTCACAGTTAATTTCTGAGACAATATCTTTCTCCCTGATTTAAAAACACAAACACAAAAACACTAGTGAAGAGAAGACATTTTTCCTCAGATGCTGGGAGCCACAGCAGCCTCTTTGTTGCTGGTAGCCATCTTACCTGACATCACTGAGCAGCTGAATTCAACCTTGGGTCCACCAACATATGGATTCCTTATTTTGTGAAAAGATAAAATGCCATTGTTTTATCATGTTTCATCAGTATTCCATTGTGTGCAATCCTCAGCTTCCAAAATGAGTAAGTTCCCTAAAACTCCTGATGGAAGACAAGGTTGTATAATTTCATAGGACTGGGAGAAAATGTATAAGCACAGGACCAGAGAAGATCAGATGAGGATACAGGTAATATGGGAGATGTTTTAAAGAAAGACCAAAAGTTTTCCAACTATGCCAAAGGAGAGCTTTGGGACACAGGCATGGCATAGCTCTAAGCTAGATTGGGACAGTATGATGCCAATGAGGATCTCAATGTGAGACCAGCAGAGAGAGGGTGAAAGAGATAAATGATTGTGGATATCAGCAAAAGTCAGATCATGGGGGATCTGGAGGGACATACTAAGGATTTTAGGCTTGTTTCCAAAGACCACAGGAATCCACTGTAAGTTTAAACAAAGACACAACTAGGTTGACATATTCAAGAAAACACTTGGGCTGCAGGTTGAGTGGTTTGGAATGAGGCAATACTAGAAGTTAATAGATCAGAGAGCACATCCTATCAAGAGGCTGTGATGTCAGTATTACGTAGTACTGTCCATGCCAATTTTGATCATTCCAGATTAGAGTAGTCTGGTCAAGTGTGTCAAAGTCAAAATATATGATGGGGAACTTGCCAAGTTAATTGTAGCAGTTACTGTCAAGCAGAAAAATATGCCATATCCCCCCTCAAATCAAGAGAATCTGAAGAGCAAGGTAAGAGAACTTGCCCATGTGTTCAGATTTATTAAGGCAATGATGAAAATGGTGTGGTGTCAGTTTAGAGATGGAAAAGCAGGTCAGCAGCACACAACACGTGCCAGAAACAAGCTTACCGTACTTGGACATTTGATAGGCAACAGGTGACATTGTAGATGACTGGGGAAGGAAAGCTGATTTAGTAAAGGGCATCAGCGTCACTGGTAGGACATGTGGAAGGAATGAAGTCAGATCCAAATCTCACAGCAACCGCAAAACCCAGATCCACATGGATAAAGACTCAATGCGTAAAGTAAAAGTGTAAAGCTTTTAGAAGAGATTATAGCATTATGCTATTAGAATAATATAAGAATTATTTAAACAAGGGGCATCTGGGTGGCTAAGTCATTTAAGCACCGACTCTTGATTTCTGCTCTGGTCACGATCTCATGGTTCATGAGTTCAAGCCCTGTGTCAGGCTCTCCACTGATAGTGTGGAGCCTGCTTGGGATTCTGTCTCTCCTCTCTCTGCTCCTTCCCTGCTTGTACTCTCTTTCAAAATACATTCAAAATACTTAAAAAATTTTTAATTATTATTTAAACAAAACTCAAAAGAATTGGTAAATCTGTCTTCAAATTAAAAACTTATTGTGTTGAAAGGACATTGTAGAAATGTGAAAGGTAAGCTCTTTCTGACACACATAACTGGAGAATGATCGGTACCCAACATTTATAAAAGAACTTCTAAAAATCAATAGGGAAGGAAGAAGAAATCCAATAGAAAAATACATCAAGAGGCAGCTCACCAAAAAGGATCCATCAATGGTGAAAAGCATGAATAGATGCTTCACCTGACTAATAATCAGGAAATAGAAATTAAAGCCAACTGACACATAATTTTACTTCTAGCAGGATTGGCAAGGACATGGAGCATCGAAGCTCTCATGCTGTGCTGATGCCAAAAGTAAAGCATGACATTGTAAAGCTGTTTTTCTCCTACTACCATCCTGAGGGACCCCTGCACAGCTGCCAAAGTTTTCACATACAGGAAAGTTCATGCAAAAATTAATTGTAATAGCAAAAAACTTCAAACAGTGTAAATGTCCCTGGATGGGAGAATAAACTTGTGGTATAGTAACAAAATGTAATTCTGAATAGAATTTATTTCAGTGAAAGTAAATCAAGTACAGCCATACACCTTGTTAGATGCACTTCAAAACATAAAGTTTAGTACAAAATAGAAGATACAGAAGTAAATACACAGAATCATATCACTTATGCAGAGCTGAAATACACTCCAGATTTAATGACAGATTGTTTAATGATGCATTTGGCTCAGGTATAACTAAGGAGAATGAAAGGTATGATAAAGACACCATTCAAAATGGTGGTGGCCATTGTGGGTAAGGAGCACAGTGATCAAAGAGGAGTATCTAAGGCTGTAGAAACATAATCTACATCTCATACTGGGTAATGGGAGAGTAGATGGGTGTTAGTTTTCAGTTTTTAAACTTTATATAACTACATATAGATATGCAAGAACTATTTCATAGGAAAAACAAAATTAAAAACAAAACAGTATGGAGGTTCCTCAAAAAATTAAAAATAGAACTATGATGCACCAATTGCACTACTAGGTATTTATCCAAAGGATACAGGAGTGCTGATTCAAAGGGGCATATGTACCCCAATGTTTATAGTAGCACTATCATCAATAGCCTAAGTATGGAAAGAGTCAAATATCCATCGACTGATGAATGGATAAAGACGATATGGTGTATAAATATACAATGGAATATTACTCAGCAATGAAAAATGAAATCATCCATTTGCATACTAAGTGAAATAATTCAGTCAGAGAAAGACAAATATCATATAACTTATATATGGAATTTAAGAAACAAAACAGATGAACATAGGGGAAGGGAAGGAAAAATAAGATAAAAAGAAAGAGGGAGGCAAATGATAAGAGACTCTTAAATACAGAGAACAAATTGATGGCTGCTGGATGTGTGTTGAGTGTGGGAGATGGGATAAATGGGGATGGGCATTAAGGGTGGCACTTGTTGGGATGAGCACTGGGTGTTATATGCAAGTGATAAATCACCAAACTCTATTCCTGAAATCTTTATTACACTAACTTTATTAACTAACTCATATTTAAATATACATAAGTACATACATAAAATAGAATATTCCCAGGTTTCTGTTCTGAGGGACTAATTGGTGTGACATTAACAATAGCATCCTGACCAGCAGATCCTGTGGATGCACCAGTGGTAGACAACATGTGTGTTTCTTTAAGGACAAATCTTTCAGTCATAAGAACAGCCACTTTAACAGATGGGTTACAAACAAAAAGCCTCGTATATGTGTGTCTTATATTCTCTACTTCCACATTTATTACCATTTCTGGATTTTCTAGGAAAATGATGGTTTAGTGGCACACACTCTGAGGAACATTCTTACTCGTTTCAGTTACAAGATGAACTACATATCCCTTGTGCATAGAATTTTGTAGGTTTGAATGAAACATTATGGATGTGAAAACAGTTGACAGAGCAATGTCCACAGATGGGAAATAGACAGGAAATGTTCTGCTTTGTCAGGTGCAAAATTGGGAAGCAAAGTAACATATGTGAAAGCATTTGTATTAAAAACATAATATTGTTTTTTATTAATTATGTGAGCAAGGAAATCTGCTTCACCAGATACTGTTTCTGAATACTTTTATTTGTATCTATAACTGACTTATCAAATGAACTGAACTTTGAAAGGTTGAGGCAGAAAGTAAATTTATTTTTTAAGCATCACTATATTTTCTCAGTACTGTGTCGAATCTTGCATCTTTAAACATGATGTTATCTTGGCAAGTCCCATAGCTTTTCTGGTCATTCCCAATGATTTCAAGTAGTCTGTTTTTCAGGTGTTAAAAAATCCAGACCAATTCAGTATTAAAACTTCATCTCTTATCCAATTGAAAGCTTAACCCTTGCCTAGTGCAGTCCTGCTTCAGACAGTGGGGTGGAGAATTTTGTCACTATTCCCTGTCACTGCTCTTTCCACGGTGCTGCCTTCAGCTCCTCTGAGGTTGAAGAATTGTAGGGGAGGGAAAAGAATGGCCCCAATGGAGTGGGACAAGTGCCACATGCCTCCTGGATGTGACAGATGTCCAAACACTAATTTTTTTCTTTTGTGTGGCACTTCAGTGGGTCCTTGAGAGACCCCACTCTCCACCCCACCTCCTGGCATCATTACTGGGAATCATTCCTGCATCCCCACTTTGGAAGCAATACCTCTGTGGTTCATTACTCACTCTTTGGCCCAGCAATGCACACCCCTTCTGGACTGTAGCATTTAGACAACCCAAGGCTGACACCCTCTCTGAGGTGCCATGTAGCCCCCAGAAACATGCCCTTTTGCTCTTCCATCACTGGATGAGAAGATTTCTCCTGAGGTGCTTATCCTTCTGCCATGGCAGCCACTCTGGAGAGCCTTTGCTTCAGAAGGGGGCTATGAAGACAGGAATGAGTCATATCTTCCCCCCAAATCCTAACGGATATATATGAAGCCCCTTACTGATTTTTTTAAAGACTTCATTTGGCTTAAGGGGAGAGGAAAGCACCTCATGGCATATTAATGATTTTCTCACAGAAATCTTCATTCTATAATCAAAGTTAATGAACTCCCCCCATGTATCCGTAAGAGAGGAATGCTTGGAGCATGTTGGAGGTTAGCCCTTAGCAGCATTTCTATCTGTATAGATATAGATGTGATCTGGTATCTTTCTGAAGAATGAATAAGCAGTTAACACCTTTTGACCTCAGTCTCTGGGGCCTTGAGCTCAACTGGGCCAATAGGAAAAGTTTATTGTTACTGTCCTATTACATGTATGGTAACTAGATAATAATAATTAATAGTAACTAATATTTCTCAGGTTTTAGCCATAAGCATGAAGTGAATTATGTGGCCAGGGGTTTTCTTTGGCCATAATGTGTCAGTAGATATGATGCAAGCAGAGGATTATAAGGTCATTTTTCAATTTCCATTTGCCTTTGGGGACTCATGCCACTGCCATGAGAAACACATTCCTTGACCAGCCCTATTAGCACAAGAGATCCACACAGAGTCCGATTACACTATCACAGCCAAGTCCACCTTAGAGCACAGCCACCAGCTGACCTGTAGACACACGAAGAAGGCTGGGTGACATTAAAAACAATAAAATGTGTACAATTCTAGAGAAGCTGAAAGGAAATTTCCTTTACCGTCTTCTGCAAATGTCAGCTTTAGATACAAATGCCTTATGATCCATCAATCTCACTCTTGGGTATATGATCTAAGGAAATTTTGGCAATGTTGCTTGGAGACATATATAGGAATGTTCTGAGTAATCCGGCTAACAACAGCCAAAAGCTGAAAATGAGACCAGTGTCAACTGACAGAAGAACTGGTAAGTTGCAGCAAAGGCATACAATGGAACAGTATGTAATGAAATATAGTGAGCAATACCTACATGAAATACATGGACAAACTTGCAAATAAAACTGTTTCCAAAGAGCAAGATACAAAAGACACAATTATGAGTCTGCTTAAATAAAGTTCTCAAGGAAGACAAAAGAAATTATTTTGTTGAGATGTATACATGGCTGATCTAGTTATAAATAAAAGCAAGGGAAGATTCCCACAAAATTCAAGACAGTGGTTACCTCTAGAAGGGCGGGTAGGTGTGTTGACTACTTGAAAAAAAAAAACATGGCAGAGGGAGAGTAGATTTTTGTGGTGGGACTGAACATAGTCTATTTTATGATCAGAGGCACTTTTCCTCTGCCCTCCCCCACACACAAAAGAGTCAGTACACTTCACGGCTTTTCTAATTCACACTGCAATTTAACAGTTTTAACCACCCAAAATGCATCAAATATTTAATATGCTACAAAGAAATATGGTGGCAACTAAACAAACTAAACTAAAAAAACAAACTTTTTATCATTGGCATAACCTGTTGGGTGTGATACAGTAGCTGTTTACCCTCTTCCCAGTCACACAGGCAACCCCAATGCAGACACCCGCTCACTCATTTGTACCGGAAGAATGTTCTTCCACTGAAGCTTTTGCACAATGAGAACCACTTTAAACAAGAAGGAAAAACAAATATATAACAAATTAGAAAAATTCCTATGTTAACAGAAAGAAGATTCTATTTAGAGCTAACTAAACTATTGTTTTCCTTCAAGTGTGTATTTTACAAATGTCAAAATAAGAATGCTTGGGGAAAATGATGTAAAAATAAGCTAGCAGTAGTATTGGATAAATAAAACTTTTTTTAAGAACAAGGTGTAAGAGGATTTCCTTATCCACTAGCTGCAGATTTGTACCCTGAAATAAACTTGCAACTAGTGGATAAATAAGCCCTGGAGATCTAAAAATGCATACAGCATAGTAATTACAGGCAACAATACTATATTATAGACTTCAAAGTTGCTAAGAGACTGGATCTTAATTGTTTCTACCACAACAAAGAAACAATAATTATGTGAGGTGATAGAGGGGTAGTTAATGCTACAATGCTAATCATATTACAATATATAAAGGTATCAAATCAACACATTGTACACCTTAAGCCTATACAGTGTTATATGTCAATTATATCTCAACTAGAAAATAAAACTTAAATTGGAAAGGAACTAGATATAACACAAGGGACTCCATTTTATTTCAAAATCTTGGAGTCTACTAAATTCTAGTGAACTCCTCATCCACCCATGAGATTAAATACATATATATAATATATATAATGTGTATATATATAATATATATATATAATGAGTATATATATAATGGCAATGAATAATCACATAGCTAACACATTGGAAGAACAAAGATGCATAACAATAGGGCTTGTCAAACATCAATAAAATTTTTACAATTCTGGAAAAACTTGAGGGAAAATTTACTTTGCTGCATTCCCCAAATGTCAACTGAAAATAGAAAATTATGTTGTTATTTGATTCAGTTGTTTATTTTCACTTTTATCAAATCCTTGGGTCTTTGTGGATAATTACAATAATGTGCAGCATTGCTGTTCATTTCTGTTTTGAAAGAATGAGATGTAAGATAAGTAGTCCCAACACTTATTACCTAAGCTGATTAGCAGTTATTCAAAGCACATCTCTTATATGCAGTAGAATGAAGATAATATAAATTCAACATTCTAGTCTCATAACAAAGCATTTGCTTTCTCCCATCTTTTAAATCCATTTCCATGCAGAATCACATATACATATGGCTTATCTCCATTATTAAGCTAATATAGTCACCATAAAATGTTGCTAATCATCCAGGAATTAATTCATTTCATTACTTTGCTGGAGGGTCAAATCAACCATGTGTTTGGTCCTGTAAGACCTAACATAAAAGAAGTGAAATCTCTAAGCACCTTGGTATTGGTAATTATTTGTGTGGGCTCTGGAAGGAAGTGTCTAAAATAAAATTATAAAAGCCTATGGATTCATAAGACTTTACACCATGCATAAAAACCAACAATTACAAGTCCCAATGGTCTTAGACTGATTTAATAAGATTTAATGATTCCTCAAGTTGTGCATTCTAAAATAAAAATGGTAATGTGGGCTCTCATGATCTACTGAATAGACTGATAGGCTCTGGATTCAAATACCTTATTCTGAAGGAATTACTACAACCTTGCTTCTGGCCATGTCTACTACCTCATAAGTAAATGAACAGTTGCATCCAGAAATCCTTTCAATGTCTTCTATTTCTCATACTTTATATTTTGAGCCAATTCATGGCTCAATTTTCAATTCTTTTCTTGCATCTAATGTCACAATTCTCACAAAAGCTTTCTTCCACATGGTCACTCACCCAAAAAGAAATGCCACACTGACCTAGAGATAAGCTTCTTACTTAGTCCAGCAGCCAGGGTTTCAGCCCTCTCCCACACTGAAAAAGTCCTGTTACTTCCTTTCAAAGCAAGAAAATCCCCATCAAAAGGTTTTTGATGAGTTTCACCAGGAACCCAATGAGAAGAAAGAAGATGTGTGAGCAGAGATAAATTTCTGGTATGCTCATGAATTTTCAACACTATTTTGAAGGACAATTAGATCCATTGGTGCTCTTCATCTGTAGTCCATTGTAGTCTATGGTTTAATGAGTCTTTAGTCCCCAAAACTTAACCACTTAGTTAGCTTCTTTTGGCTAGCTCAGGAACCCAACACTCTTTTATAACATTGTCGTTTTGGAAAAATACCTTCTGATATTTGAGCAAGAGACTTGGAAATCATATTTGGAATGTACCAGCTTGTATATACATTAGGGGCTGCTTATTTCATTATTATTTTATTAATTTTTACCATTGTTTTATATTGTATTAAAATACACATAACATAAAATTAACTATTTAACTGTTTTTAAGTTTACAATTTAATGGCATTAAGTACATTCACAATGATGTATAACAATTACCACTATCAATTTCCAGAACTTTTTTTTCCATAAAGGTAAGAACTTCTTTTTCAGGAATAGAGTTTGGTGATTCATCACTTACATGTAACACCCAGTGCTCCTCCCCACATATGGCCTCCTTAATGCCTATCATCCATTGAGCCCATGCCCCCACCCAACACCCCTCCAGCAACCCTCAATGTGTCTCTTATGGTTTGTCACCCTCTGTTTTTATCTTATATTTTCTTTCCCTTCTCCTATGTTCATCTGTTTTGTCTCTTAAATTCCACATTTGAGTGAAATCATATATTTGTCTTTCTCTGATTGACTTATTTCGCTGAGCATAATACACTCTACTTCCATCTAAACTGTTGCAAATGGTAAGATTTTATTCATGTTGATTACCAAGTAATATTCCATTATATACATACATACCACGTCTTTTTTTTTTTAACTTTTGAAAGAATTTTGAGAGAGAGAAAGAAACAGAATGTGAGTGGGGGAGGGGCAGAGAGACAGGGAGACACAGAATCTGAAACAGGCTCCAGGCCCCCAGCTGGCAGCACAGAGCCTGATGTGTGGCTAGAACCCACAAACCATGAGATCACGACCTGATCTGAAGTTAGAAGCTTAACCAATGGAGCCAGCCAGGTGCCTCATACCACATCTTTATCCATTCATTAGCTGATGAACATTTGGGCCTTTTCCACACTTCGGCTATTGTCGATAGTGCTTCTATACATGTTCAGATGCATGTCCCCATTCAAGTCAGCAATTTTATATCATTTGGATAAATACCTAGTAGTGTAATTGCTGGGTTGTAGGGCAGTTCTATTTTTAAATTTTCAGGGAACATCCACACTGCTTTCCAGAGTGGCTATACCATTTTGCATTCCCACCAGCAATACAAAAGGGTTCCTCTTTCTTCATACTCTCATCAAAATCTGTTGTTGCCTGAGTTTTTAGTTTTAGTTTAGTTTAGTTTTTGACAGGTATGAGGTGGTATCTCCTTGTGGCTTTTATTTGTATTTCCCGATGATGAGTGATGTTGAGCATCTGTGTCTGTTAGCCATCAGGACATTTCCTTTGGAAAAGTGTCTATTCATGTCTTTTGCCCATTTGTTCACTGGATCACATGTTTTGGGTGTTGAGTTTGTAAGTTCTTTATAGATTTTGGATATTAACCCTTTATCTTATACTTCATTTGCAAATATCTTCTCCATTCCATCAATGGCCTTTTAGTTTTACTGATTGTTTCCTTCACTGTGCAGAAGCATCTATCTTGATGAAGTCCCAATGGTTCATTTTCGCTTTTGTTTCCCTTGCCTCCAGAGACATCAAGTATGAAGTGCTGCAGGTGAGGTCAAAGGGGTTGTTGCCTGTTTTCTCCTCTGGAATTTTGATTATTTCCTGTCTTACATAATTTAGGTCTTTTATCCATTTTGAATTTATTTTTGTGTATGGTGTAAGAAAAAAGTGGTCCAGGTTTACTCTTCTGAATGTTGCTGTTCAGTTTTCCCAACACAATTTGCTGAAGAGACTGTCTTTTTTCATTGGATATTCTTTCATGATTTGCCAAAGATTAGTTGGCCATCCGTTTGTGGGTCCATTTCTGGGTTCTCTATTCTGATCCATTGATTTATGTGTCTGTTTTTGTGTCAGTACCATACTGTCTAAATGATTATAGTTTTTTAATATATCTTGAAGTCTGGGGTTGTGATGTCTCCAGCTTTGGGTTTTTTTTTTCTTTCAAGATTGCTTTGGCTATTCAGGGTCTTTGCAGAATTTAGTAGTTTTGTGTTTCTAGCAATTTGCCCATTTCTTCCATATTGCCCAATTTGTTAGCATGTAATTGTTCCTAATATTCTCTATTATTGTTTGTATTTCTATGATGTTGGTTGTGATCTTCTCTCTTTCATTCATGATTTCTTTTTTATTTGGGTCCTTTTGTTTTTGTTTTTGATCATTCTGGCTAGGAGTTTTTCAATTTTGTTAATTCTTTCAAAGAACCATCTCCTGGTTCCATTGATCTGTTGTACTGTTCTGTTTTTTTCCCCCGATATCATTGACTTCTTCTCTAATCTTTATTATTTCCCTTCTGCTGCTAGTTTTGGGCTTTATTTGCTGTTCTTTTTCAAATTATTTTAGGTGTAACATAAGGCTGTGTATTTAAAACCTTTCTTTCTCCTTTGGGAAGGCCTGGATTGCTATATACTTCCCTCCTATGACCAGCTTTGCTGCATCCCAGAAGTTTCGGGTTGTCGTGTTTTTATTTTCATTGACTTTCATGTACTTTAATTTTGTCTTTAATCTCTGGATTAACCCATTTACTCTTTGGTAGGATGTTCTTTAATTTCCAAGTATTCATGCTCTTTCCAGAATTTTTCTTGAGGTTGATTTTGAGTTTCATAGCATTGTGGTCTTAAAATATGCAAGGTACGATCTCAATCTTTTTGTTTTGCTGAGGACTGATTTCTGACCCAGTATGTGATCTATTCTGGAGAATGTTCAATGTGCATTCAAGAAAAACGTGCATTCTGCTACTTTAGGGTGCAATGTTCTGAATATATCTGTTAAGTTGATCTGTTTCAGTGTGTCATTCAAAGCCATTGTTTCCTTGTTGATTTTGTGCTTACATGATCTGTCCATTGCTGTAAGTGGAGTATTGAAGTCCCTTAATATTATGGTATTATTATCAATGAGTTTCTTTATGCTTGTGTTTAATTGATGTGTATATGTATATCCTCATTGGGGCATAAATATTTACCATTGTTAGATCTTCTTGGTGGACAGACTTCTTAATTATGATATAATGCCCTTCTTTATCTCTTGTTAGAGACTTTATTTTGAAATATAGTTTGTATAATATAAGTATGACTACTCTAGCTATATTTTAATGACCATTAGCTTGCTAGATGGTTCTCCATCCCCTTACTTTCAATATTCATGTTTCCTTGGGTCTAAAATGAGTCTCTTCTCTTGAATACTGAAAACAAACTGAGGGGTGAAGGGGGAGGGGGAAGGGGAAGGGGGATGATGGTTATGGAGGATGGCAGTTGTGGGGAAGAACACTGGGTGTTATATGGACACCAACTTGATAATAAACTATAAATAAAAATAAATAAATAAATAAAATAAAAACAAAAATACACCTATCAGAAAAAAGTACACCAATCAGTCTTCCTCTTTCTTTTGACCTTTCTCTAATTCTCCTTGTCATGTGATCTCCCTAAGTAATTAATCAATAAGGGAATTTTTAATAAATATGAAAAGACTGTTGTCAGTAAAAATAAAGTAAAATAAAATGAGTATCTTTTAAGTAGCATATAGATGGGTCTGTTTTTT